>NC_051413.1:5350761-5350865 GCF_015228065.2 Penaeus monodon
CCCTTCTCCTTCTCCCTTTCTCTCCATCAACGGGTTGTATCTCATCCTACCAGATCCTGCTCCACCAGGTCGTCAACTGCATCTCAGTATGTTGTCTCCTTTCC
>NC_051413.1:5351108-5351351 GCF_015228065.2 Penaeus monodon
CATCCTCCACCCACCATCATTTGTACCCTCCCCCCTCCCTCCCCCTCCTTGTCAATCCAGAGAAAGGGAAACATGTCGGGAACTTGCTTGACTTGTGCAACCCGTCTCGCGCTTCCGCGGGATTATGATGTTGACTTACGCGACTTTTGACTTGCCCTTTTATGTTGTTTCTGATGTTTTTTGTGTGTTTTTCTTTGTTGACTGTTTATATGTTTGTTGGTATTGTGGTGATGAGTTCCCGGT
>NC_051413.1:5351711-5351836 GCF_015228065.2 Penaeus monodon
GCACGAGCGACCGAGGCGCGAAAAGGCGTAAATGCACTCCACGAAAGCACATAATGCAAGTGTCAACATACAGCAAAAATATAGAATATCAATCCCAGGAACTGTCTCGGCTGAGTGTCACTGCT
>NC_051413.1:5352402-5352755 GCF_015228065.2 Penaeus monodon
AGCCTCTGACGCCCCTCGCCCGCACTCGACGCCAGAGAACAAACAGAGCTGTGTCTAAAACGGATCCTAACTTCATGATGTTTTAATTACCGGCATCAAACACACTGGAGCCTGTTTTAAGCGCTAATGCACTGAATAATGCAACCTGTTACGGGGAAAAATTCATAATAATGATTATGTTTTTTCAAGGTAATGGCCATTTTATACATGTGTGTTAGCTGATTAATGTTTTTAAGGTTATGAATTATATATCACTGGAATATACGAATCGCTCATTTCCATACCTTCATTATTTCACTGTGTTAACTGAGCTCATTATGAAAATAAAGGCAAATATGCCCTCCGAATGATGA
>NC_051413.1:5353101-5353287 GCF_015228065.2 Penaeus monodon
TCAATCGCGCCCCCGCAAATGGCCCAAAACCCGCGAGGCCATAACTCAGGGGCCATAACGCTCCAATAACGAACTGAAAAATCCGACCCCCCCCCCCCCCACGCACACTTGAAATAACGGCCAAAGTGCATTCACACATCAACCAGCGCCATCATCTTCCCGTTGCATTTACTTTGAGGCAAAAAA
>NC_051413.1:5353970-5354074 GCF_015228065.2 Penaeus monodon
GTGCGTGCGGGCGCCTCGTTCCGGGCCGCGCGAACGAGTCGAGACGAGCCGAGATTTCGTCCGGACGCGCGAGTGGCGGCGAGTGAGTTATCGTCGACCCGGTC
>NC_051413.1:5354308-5354640 GCF_015228065.2 Penaeus monodon
GTGACGTCGACTTCTGCCATCAGCGCTAGCTACAAATTTCTTCGTTACTCTCTCTTTCCCCTTTATTCTCCTATCCCTCTCTCTGTCGCGATTTTTTTTTCTCATTCCTTTCGTTTCTCACATTCTCCGTTTCTCTATTTTTGTTTTATCTACTTATCTATTTATCTATGCATCGGTTGCCTCTGCTTTCCGGTATTTTTCTTTGCTTTCTTCACTTCCCCCTTTCTTCGTCTCCTTAATTTTCGTTTGTCCTTCCTTTGTTGTTTTAGTTATCTCTTTCTTTCCTTTGTTCTCCTTTCATTTCCCTTTAGACGTTTTATCTTTCAATCAAG
>NC_051413.1:5354732-5354835 GCF_015228065.2 Penaeus monodon
CTGCCACTGCCCTTCTTATCGCCTTTGTTATCGTTTTGATTATAACATTCGTTTTGCTTTATAACATTAATCTATCGCCTTCCCCATCTTCTTAGAAAAACGT
>NC_051413.1:5355173-5355490 GCF_015228065.2 Penaeus monodon
GCCCTACGAACCGAAAACGTGACCTCCAACCCGATACATATTTCAGACCCTTCAGCAGAAGCTCTCATTCTTTTTTAAAAAATAATAAATTCAAAATGCCACGGCGACGACCCTTTAAGAACAGGCCATTAATATTTCATTCTGCTTGTCATAGCTTTATCAAATTTCTTTTCTAAATTTGAGGAATTCACTTCCATTTCAGATACCCCCCCCCCCTCCTGCTTTGAAATCCCATTTTCTTATTGTTTCCTTCGTTTGAACACGTAATCTTGTTTTCTTCCGAAAGAAAACGGAGAGAGAGTGGGAGAAGGGGGGGT
>NC_051413.1:5355787-5356156 GCF_015228065.2 Penaeus monodon
ATAACCTAGAATGACGTGCAGTCTAAATCCACATCAGACATGAAATATAGATCGGGTGATTTGGCAACACTGACAGGGGAAAAAACAAATAAACTGTATGAGATCTTAAATAACAGCAGTGTTGATTTCAAAAGAATTATGATTAAATAAGATAGAAAAAAAAAATTGCCAGAGAAATGACATTTGGGATTATTTTCATCACATTTTATTTGTTAGAAAATACTATTTCTAGTGCAACTAATTATTAATCATCAATACTTTTCAGTGCGTTTTCATGTAAAATTATATACTGTAATATGAAGCATCTATATAAATAATACCTTTATCTTTACTGGATGCATGACGCTAACACGTGTCAGAGTAAAAGTA
>NC_051413.1:5356188-5356501 GCF_015228065.2 Penaeus monodon
CACAAGAAAGTGGGAGAGAGTAACGGACATACGAATAAAAAGACAGATCATAATAAAAAACAATGACCTTTTTAAAAAAAATTCTCTTCAAAAACAAAGAAGTTTCTCTCTAGGTCTTAAAGATCAAAATTGCCGAGTTATGCAGAGGAACATCGTCCGTAAACGCTCCGAGCAAAACAGACTCCTCCGCCCACACTCTGTTTTCTCTTGGGGGTTAATATGTAGGTGGACACCCCCCCCCCCTCTTAAAAAACAACAGATGTTTGAAGTTACGAGATCTTTCTTTTATCTGGTGGCTCTTACGTATACTGTA
>NC_051413.1:5356817-5357014 GCF_015228065.2 Penaeus monodon
TCATTCACACGTATGCATCAGAGAGACTGAGCTACGGACGCATAAAAAGAATGGGAGAAAGACCCAGAGCCAGTGAAAAAAATCTCGGTATTTCACTCCAAATTTGAAGAAAATCTTGCTAATCGAGAAACCAGCCAATCGCAACTTTGCATCTTTCATCTTCCGAAAAGAACGGGAATTAAGACGAAATCACAAAA
>NC_051413.1:5357355-5357505 GCF_015228065.2 Penaeus monodon
ATGGAGATTTTCGGCTGGCAATTAACTATTAACTTTTATTGATGATATATTAAAGTTAATCGAATAGATAGCTGTAGCGTAGCCGCAAAATTTCATAATTATCCAAGAATACAGAATCTAAAAATATATATACTAATTATCCTTCGTGTA
>NC_051413.1:5357863-5358031 GCF_015228065.2 Penaeus monodon
ATCAAAACAAATAAAAACAAACAAAGACACTCTTCGTCCGTCCTACAGCCACGCCATCTCGTTAATAAGCAGTTAAAGAGACAATTGGTCCTCATTAAGCAGTTATTTTTCGTTGTTGCAGAAGCTTGGCAACCGCTGCTGTCTCTTGCTTTGTCTCGCTGATGAACT
>NC_051413.1:5358084-5358217 GCF_015228065.2 Penaeus monodon
GGGGGGGGGAAGGGAAGTTGTGGTGTTGTTTTTCTGCTGTATTTTCTTTGTTTGTGCGACTGTCTGCGTCTCTTTTGTGTGTTATTCTGGTTATCTGTTTTTGTTTTCTATTTACCTTTTCGTATCTTTCTGC
>NC_051413.1:5358469-5358615 GCF_015228065.2 Penaeus monodon
GCACGTGTTGGTGGGTGTGTCCGAGTGAAAACATCTTTTCCTTCCGGACACCACGGCTTAACTAGACCGACCCCCCCCCCAACCCCTAATCGCCCCTACCTACCCATCCGCCCATGTTCTAACTCCACCCTCATCTTGAATTTTAA
>NC_051413.1:5358754-5359295 GCF_015228065.2 Penaeus monodon
CCTCCTCCTTTCCACTCTTCGATCTTTTCTTCTTCATTTCCTCTTTCCCTATATATCCTCCTTAATCATACTTCCTCTTCGTTTCTCCTCCTTCCTTCTTATTTTCGTTTTTTTATTCCCAGTTCCTCTTCCCGTTTCTATCATCCTTACTCATACTTCCTCCTCCTCTTTCCTCCTTTTATTCGACTTTTTTTTCCTTTTCCTTTTTCCCTTCTTTCCCTCCCCTTTCTCTCCTCTTCTAACGCAAAATAATCAACTGAAAGTGCCATTTGTCGTCTCAACAATCCCGGTCAAAAATCGCTTGTCATGGAGCATAGAACAACCAACAGAGAGAATAAGAAAAGTTGTAACAGTTTCTTCACCTAAATACAAACGAAAACAGCTTTTATGTCAATGCACTAACGAGTAATTTCTATTACCTATTACTCAGTTTGTACTTTCTTTTCTCCGGCCAGGCACTTAGAGTTTAATTTCTTGATATCTATTTCAACAAAAATTACCCTCTAACTAGATTTGAAAACTGAAATTCAGGTTAAAGTAC
>NC_051413.1:5359334-5360212 GCF_015228065.2 Penaeus monodon
GTATGCAATATACTTTCAATACACATATAATAAGTAATATATGTCTAATAATCGTACTATAAGTAATTCATGCTTAATGATCATATAATATATTTTATGAGAATTTGTTGATACTAGACGTAAGTTACTATATACATGTAGGTTATACATGGGGTCTTCCTAGGAGAGGTGTGCTCCCGGAAGGCACAGTCATGGATTAATATATGTATTATTGACTTAACTGTAATTACTATCTTTATGGTTGAATAAATGATTTGATTCTTAGCCTCTTCCTTTCACGCTTTCTCTCCTCCCCCTTCCTTCTCTCCTATCCATTTCTCCTTTCCCCTTCGTCTCCACCTCCTTCCTCCTGCCTCCACTGCCTTCCTCGCACTTCCTCCTATATCCCTTCCCCTCCTCCCCTTTACTCTTGCCTCCCTGCCTCTCTCCATTTTTCGTTTTTTCCCTTTCTCCTCTTCCTCTTTCCCCCTTCTCCTCACTCTTTCACCCTTTCGTATGTGCCCCCTTCCTCTTCTCTTCCACCCTCTCCCTTTGTTTCTTCTTCCCCCTCCGGACTTGATGAATCCCTTCCTCCTTCCCATCTCCCTACCCCCCCCCTCCGAAAAGTCCATTCCCCTCCCTTTTCTGCCCTCGGATGAATTCTTGCCCTCGTGCCCACCTTCAGCCGTCCCATTCTCCCCTTGGAGGCGCCCCTTCCTCTCTCCCTTTCCCCTCGATGAATAGCTTCCCCTCTTCCCCTTCCCCCCTTCCTTTTCCCCTTACCATTACTTGCCATCCACCGTGCTCGCAGAGAATATACGTTGCCGCTTTAGCAGGAAATGTGATATCAATTCTGTCAAAAGGAATTGTTGCCAAAAGCAACTTTATTCTAACATCAA
>NC_051413.1:5360245-5360379 GCF_015228065.2 Penaeus monodon
CAAACCGATAACAAAAAAAAAATCCGAAAGACTGTGAGAGAAAGATTGAAAAATAACAAGAAACGGGAGGCTAAAGGGATATGGCAGCGCACAGTATGTGTGAGTTTTGCATGCGTATCTGTGCGTCATGGCGG
>NC_051413.1:5360500-5360661 GCF_015228065.2 Penaeus monodon
TTCATAATCACGAGTACACAGGGGCGCCTCCCCTTACAAGACGTCCGTCAAATTGGTTGTCTCACCAGAGGGGGTTTTGATAGCCCCTCCAACCCCCATTCTCTCGCTACCCCTCCCCCCCTTTGTTTAGCAGCACCCAGCCCTGCCCTAAGGCGGTATCT
>NC_051413.1:5360991-5361110 GCF_015228065.2 Penaeus monodon
TGCCTTGCTGACAGTCCCCATTTCCTCCCAATTAAAGTGAAGAAGACCCGGTTGCCTTGAGGAGGAGCAGCTCACTCACTACAACATCGACAGGTAGATCGACAAGGGATGCGGTCGAT
>NC_051413.1:5361553-5361947 GCF_015228065.2 Penaeus monodon
GACCAGACAAATAGCAATCAACCTCGAAATTCGGTTGTACATGATTAATGAAACCCATTTCTTGGATTTCGTACCATAAAAGTAGATACACTATATATGAAGAATGTTTTAGAATATCCCCTCCGCCCTTCCCCTCCCCCCTACCGCCCCCTCTTATTACTTCCCTCGCCCCTCTCTTCCCTCTCTCCATTCCCCTTCCCTCTTTCCCTCCTTCCCCCTTCCCTTCGCTCCTCCCTTCTTTAACCCATTTTCAACCTCCTCCTATCCTCCTCTCCCATCTCCTCTTCCTTTCATCTTTAAACCGCTCGTATCACCTCTCCCCTTCTCTTCTCCTCTTCTTTACCCTCTCCCTCCCCTATCCCATTCTCTCCCTTCTTCTCTCTCTCATCCTTTT
>NC_051413.1:5362150-5362275 GCF_015228065.2 Penaeus monodon
GCATAATCTCCCGTGGCATTGTGTGTACAAACTCTCACTAATTTACCGGAATCGACGCCTCGCGACCGTGAAGACATATAACAGCGTCTTGTAAAGTGATCAAGACAGCAGTTCTAGGGCGTTTT
>NC_051413.1:5362360-5362694 GCF_015228065.2 Penaeus monodon
TGTTATGGAGGGGTAGGGAAGGATAGGTGTAGAGGGAGAGGAAGATGGAGTAAGGGAGAGGAGGATGAGGTCAGAAAAATGGGGGTTAGGGACACGGAGATGGTAGAAGGTGGGGTGGAGTATGAGGTAAGGGGAGATAAGAGGCAAAAAGGATGAGGAAGGAGAGAATACGAGGGGTATGGGGAGGTGAAGAAGATAGGGAATAAAAAAGAAAGAGGGAGGGCGGAGGAGAATGAGGGAAGGGAAGGAAGGGGAAGAGTTTCACCCCAATGTACTGCTTAATTATCATTATTGCCAAACATTAATTATGGATATCCCTGGATGACTTCTTGGA
>NC_051413.1:5363165-5363245 GCF_015228065.2 Penaeus monodon
AATCAGACTACATATCATTTGCTTACGGAATGACTAAACCGCATTCATTAACAAGAAAGCCTTGAATGTCGCGAGAAGAC
>NC_051413.1:5363774-5364702 GCF_015228065.2 Penaeus monodon
GGTCTTCCTTTTGTCTCGACATGAAAAAAACACGTGAATCAGGGCTCCGCGAGACGACACAATGCACAGGGACAGAAAGCCTTATTCGCTCCTCGACTTTGAAGTTCGCACCGACGCCGGGAAGACAGGCAGACGAAGACAACGACGAGAACAGCCGCTATACCCCACCCCCCCACCCCAACCCCTCTATTTCTTCCCTCTATGAGCCCTGCGTCTTCTTGACCCCCCCACCCCCGCCCCTCCCTTAGCCTTCGCCCCTCCCCTTGCACCTCCCTTAGTCTTCTCCCCTCCCTTTGCACCTCCCTTAGCCTTCGCCCTTCCCCTTGCACCTCCTCGATCCCGCTCTCCTTCCCCACCCCCTATGCCTCCCTTTCCCCATCCGTTCCTCCCATCCTTCCCCCTCTCCTTTGCTTCTCTCATCTGTCCTTTCTCCTCTCCTCCTTGCACTCTATCCTTACCCCTTCCTTTTGTCCCTCCCCCTACCCTCCTCACCTCCTTCCCCTGCCCCTCCTCCTTTCCCTCTATCCTTACCCCTTCCCTTTGTCCCTCCCCCTACCCTCCTCACCTCCTTCCCCTGCCCCTCCTCCTTTCCCTCTATCCTTACCCCTTCCCTTTGTCCCTCCCCCTACCCTCCTCACCTCCTTCCTCTGCCCCTCCTCCTTTCCCTCTCCTCCCCCTTTCTCCCCACATGTCTGCATCATGTCGGACATCAAAGAACCAGCCGACACGAGGAACTCCCCGAATATTTAAATCTTGTCTCACTGATGCTTTAATTTCGACAAGATTCTTCGGTCTCCCGGCCCTTGCATATTCCAGCGATCAGATGGAATGCACGTCGGACCCATCGCGAATTAAATGTTTTATATAACGCTGCATTGGTTATCAAAAGGCGTCTTTTAATCACCTGCCTCGCATGTCACTTCTTGCC
>NC_051413.1:5366652-5366753 GCF_015228065.2 Penaeus monodon
TCACGAAATGGGCTGATTAACGTCCTGCTCATATATAATCCAAGGGTGTAGGAAACTACACAGTATATATATTTATCGTAAATGTAAATCATATATAAACA
>NC_051413.1:5367040-5367456 GCF_015228065.2 Penaeus monodon
CACTCTCACTTACGCCCTCGCCTGTTTATCAATAACAGTTTCCTCCTACCTACGTGATGTACAGTGCAACATGGTGAATCTGCAACACTACATACCTGCAACGAAAATTAACAAACGTTAGCAAAAATTAAATAAAAAGAAATGTAGAAAAAAAACACATGAATAATAAATAGATGCATAGAAAAATATGACCTTATACAGCTGCAACCATTTCAAAACACAGGCGCACATGGACACCTGTTTTCCATTAACTTGCTTAGATATAACGCTAGAAAAATACCTTCCACCTGACAGGATCATATCGACTTTTATAGCTTATGGATCTAAGGCATGTTTGCATACACGTAACTTAGGAGAGAGCAAGCGTGAGAAATAGAGTAAAGGCCAGAGTGAGAGACAGTGTGAGGGGGGAGTTG
>NC_051413.1:5368009-5368194 GCF_015228065.2 Penaeus monodon
CCGAAACTCGCTCTTTCACCAGACGTACTCCTCCGGGCTCTTTTACCATTGGCGTGCCGGACTCTGTACTGGGGGCGACGGGGGAGTAACAATGTCAAATTGGTAGTCCGAGTAGTCCCTCATATTGTCGTCTCTTCATTTTCTTATTTTCTCTTCATCTAGTCTCTCTTTCTTTCCTCTATAGT
>NC_051413.1:5368397-5368523 GCF_015228065.2 Penaeus monodon
CCCTCCTCCTTGAGAAGGAGAGTTACAAGCAAGATACGAGAGAGAAATGAGCGGCTAGGTATTGATAGGGCGATGCATCGCGGTCAACGTGATAGTCGGGCGGTCTGAGTCTGCTCGGCTATCGAG
>NC_051413.1:5368645-5369151 GCF_015228065.2 Penaeus monodon
GGAGTTAAAGGAGAGTCAAGGAGGAACAGGGAAGAGGCGAATATTCGGGGCGTGGCTATGAGGTGTCGAGTCGCACCTGTCAGCGATAGGGGGAGGGGAGGGGCGGAGGGTCCGCGGCGCTGCCTGGAGATGGTGGGCGAGAGAATGCAAGGAGGGGAATGGGTTGAGACGTTGCTTCGTGTGCGGAGGGATGGGGGGGGTAAAGCTCGGAGACGGGAATGGCGCGGGCGACAATGGCAACGGCGCTGAGGTCTGGCAATGAGGGCGCGTGAGGCGGGAGGCTCGTCGGACTGAAGGAATTGTCGGCGCGTATGGAGGAGAAAGATGCCCTGCGAGTTTGAGAGGAAGGGAGGGGGAGGAGGGGGAGTTAATTACATTACTTAAGCCTCTTATTGTTTCAGTCGAGTGCGTAAGCTTCCCCTGATACCGGACTTCATGACGCTGGGGGCCGTATGAGTAATGACCATATTCAGGGTTTACATTACTGCGCTGTTTATTGTCATGCC
>NC_051413.1:5369573-5369673 GCF_015228065.2 Penaeus monodon
ATGGTTGTGAGGAAGAGATAAAGTGTGTTGTTGTTTATGAGTGCTGATGTATAGTATGAATTAATGTATTTGATTATTTGTAGCTGTTGTTTGTGTGATC
>NC_051413.1:5369819-5370078 GCF_015228065.2 Penaeus monodon
CGTGCATGGGTCTGGTGAAGGGGAAGAGAAAAGTGGTGTCTGGTGATTTATGAGGCTGCTGACTGTAATCACGATTATGAAAAACTGTACACCTGCCGTAATCCCTTTACCAATAATTTTATTACCGCTGCAATTATTCTCATCATCAGCAGCATTACGGATGACGATTGAGATGTTAAATATAATGACTTGATACTAACAATAGTGATACCGATTTCGCCTATGGTTAGCGACTTTGAGTGCTGTGATCAGTAACATA
>NC_051413.1:5370358-5370648 GCF_015228065.2 Penaeus monodon
TTTCAACCGTGCAGTGATGAACCTCCCGTCACATTTAGCGGTTTTGTCGTCGTCACTAACGCAATGTTCCGGCCGCAAGCTCACGTCACGCCTAGAATATGTGGGTTTCACCGTTGTCTGTGTGAGGTGTGTTGTAATTCTGTGATTTGTTTCCCCTTTCCGTACGATCGTTGAGCGTGTGACTTTTATTTTTCCTTTTTTTTTGGTCGTTTTTTTTGTTTTCCTTGTTCTTCGCTTCTCTTTTTCTTTGCTTCCGTATTTTTCTGCTTCTTTTTCTCTGTCTGTGTCAT
>NC_051413.1:5370811-5371007 GCF_015228065.2 Penaeus monodon
TGTACATCTTTTTATAAGAGAAAGAAATCCTATAAGGCACTGCAACATGTACAAAACCTTTCCTGTTGGGTCAGAGTGTTGCATGGATGATAATTACAAAATTAAATGGGGACGCAAAATACATGACTAATTACCATAGGTCGGCAAGTCCTAGCAATTGCAATAGATCATTAATTATGCCTTTGCAAGGACGGGA
>NC_051413.1:5371272-5371399 GCF_015228065.2 Penaeus monodon
CGCACGTGTTCGAGGACTGCGTGTGAGACAGCATGTGTGGCATATGTTTAGACACATTAATCTCATTATCGACATGCCGCTGCTGATGTCTCCAGTGACAAGTTCTCTCTCTTTATCGCTCCCGCGC
>NC_051413.1:5371537-5371648 GCF_015228065.2 Penaeus monodon
CCCCTCCTCTCCCCCTCCCCCACAGCCACTTCCCTCGTTTACGTAGCGTCTAGACGAAATCCGGATTCCGCTCATCACGATTAGTAACTGCACTCATATCGGCGAATACTA
>NC_051413.1:5371982-5372231 GCF_015228065.2 Penaeus monodon
ACAAGTTGCAGGAGATAGTGAGAGTGTAACCAACCCTGACGAAAGTCCCGCCATTCAACTGTTTACATAAACCGAGCAAACCTGAAAATGCATGCATCACGATCACTGCTTTCAGCCACAGGATTCGCTTAATGACGAGGGATGCTGGTGGATGCTGAAATGATGCGGATTTTCGTCTCCTCCTCATATGCAAATAGGGTGGGCAGACGCAAGGGCGGAGCTGGCACGCGCGCCTCGGCTCCCTGTGGT
>NC_051413.1:5372720-5372804 GCF_015228065.2 Penaeus monodon
AAGCTCACAATGTAATTACATATCAAAGGCAAACCAGCCTTTGTCAGCAGCCTAGCTTTCTAACACACGCTAACGCACATACGA
>NC_051413.1:5373774-5374117 GCF_015228065.2 Penaeus monodon
TGCATTCTATAAACACACTGCACAACCAACACACACAGACAACACAGGAAGCGATCAAAATCCCTAAACGACTGGGATTTTGTCAATTTATTCAATCAATCGATGCCATACAAGTCTCGCCACACGCTGCTGCAGCCTCGAAATGTTTAACTAAAATCTGCGAATGAATATGCCCTAAATTGGTGCCCCATAAATATTCTATTTATTCTGTGATCAGCTATTGTTCGAGACACTTTTCGTTGTTGTTGTTTTTTCTTTTTTTATGGGGGGGTGCATAGGAGTGGGGGGGTTGCTAGTTCTTCTTCTTGTAATTTTCTATTTAGTTATCTCCTGTCTCTTTTTC
>NC_051413.1:5374689-5374831 GCF_015228065.2 Penaeus monodon
GTTTGTGTTTTTTTTTTAATAATAAGATAATTCACAATTGCCGTGCAGGTAAAGGATTTATAGATTCTATTCTAAAAAAAAAGTATTTACATATTCATCGCAACGTCAGTAAAAAGGTAAATTAGCGCAGAAACAGCCGGTT
>NC_051413.1:5374872-5374976 GCF_015228065.2 Penaeus monodon
CTTCTATTCCGAGTGCCAAGTCATGTTTTGTCAATTATAATTTGGTACGTTATAACGAGGTTTATACATTACTGCGCGCGCAAGCACATGCACACAGATGCATG
>NC_051413.1:5375015-5375407 GCF_015228065.2 Penaeus monodon
TATAGCCATGCCCATTAAATCAGATCACTAAAGAATCCTGAAAACAGATCCCATTACCCAATCACATAATTTTTGTTACACAAACGAGTTAAAAATCGTGCTTTACATCAGCATCGCCGTAAGTACTTATAAACCACAGATTCTCCTCTCTGTATGGTTAGATTAGCTCTAGTGACAATAGCGTTTCCCTGTGAGATTTGCATTTTGGCGAGACAGCACATCGAACAGTTTGTTTACTTTTCGTAATTGGTATGTACAGTTTTCTAAAGTAGCGCATGTTGCAAACTTCAAACCATTCAACTTCGGAACTCTTAACGTGCTATGACAAATGCATGCCCCTTAACGATGCAACATCTAATTGTTGCGGACATGTGAAAATAGGGTCGAAATAA
>NC_051413.1:5375540-5375611 GCF_015228065.2 Penaeus monodon
CTGAAGGTTGTTCTCGGTGGTTGTCATGGGCGATAGAGTTGCTTATTTGGTCTAAAAAAAGAATTTTTGTA
>NC_051413.1:5375749-5375939 GCF_015228065.2 Penaeus monodon
CACAACCGTAACCCCATATACATCATATCCACAGCCAACCCGAGAAACACTCCAAATTCCCAAGCTTTAAGCGCGAGCGAGACGAAAGCTTTTGTTTGGAGTTGTCCCAGCAACGCCGTCGCGGGTAAGGAGCTTTGGGGGAGTTAGGACCTGGGGGGGACGGGGGAGGGAGGAGTTTGATTAGAGTACT
>NC_051413.1:5376429-5376647 GCF_015228065.2 Penaeus monodon
GTGTGTGTGTCATATGGGTCTATATGTATAGGGAATAAGAAACAAAAGAGGAAGGAAAGAAGGGGATAAATGGTAGATAACAAGATTAAGGCGAAGGGAGACCAAATAAAGACGAGAGAGGGTCAAGAGGAAAGGAGAGATGATGAACAAGTGAAGGTTAAAGAGAAAGGGTTGAAGAAGATAAGGGAGAGAAGGAGAATGTGATGATAAATCATGGT
>NC_051413.1:5376874-5377086 GCF_015228065.2 Penaeus monodon
ACAAAGACGCCAAATTAGCAAGACGCCGAACCTGATCGGTTAACGGAACTATCAGAACCGCCATAAATATTGCTGCTGATGGAGATGAAACGCCAATTTCAAAGAGCGCGAGTGATGGCGTTGGTCGGGCCGGAGTGCCAGCTCCCTCGCTGCCTCGCGCGGTGCCTGTCCACCTGCTCTGCCGACTGGCTGTGTCTGTCTGTGGCTTTGTC
>NC_051413.1:5377163-5377256 GCF_015228065.2 Penaeus monodon
AGCAAGCACAACAACGGCGACAACAACAAGAGCAAGATGAATGAAAGACACACAGAAAGAAAGAAAGAAAGGAAACAGATGCACCACATCGAT
>NC_051413.1:5377291-5377488 GCF_015228065.2 Penaeus monodon
CAGTGGCAACTCATCCCATATAAACATGGAAAAAAATGTTGAACGTCACGAGTACTTCCATTGTAATTTTTCTTTTCTATTTATATTGTTACCGTTATCATCAATTTTTGCATTTTCTCTTTTTCATTATCTTCTCTCTATCATTTCTCTCTTAGCGATAAAAGAAAGAAATAGAGGAGGCATAAAGCTGTTTAGCG
>NC_051413.1:5377525-5377615 GCF_015228065.2 Penaeus monodon
CAGGGATAGAATATCCTCTTAAAGGTTTATGGGTGCACGCAAAGCCTTTCCACTTTGCGATAAATGAACTCATATACACAAGAACACGCG
>NC_051413.1:5377882-5378507 GCF_015228065.2 Penaeus monodon
ACTCGAGCGCAAATTCATCGCCACTGCTATTACCGTAGTCCCTGTCGCCACTTCAAAATGCACTTACGATCTCTCACTGCAATCACACTCAATTGCGTTCCACACACTGCGCTCATACTCACTTGAAGTCATATTCATTTGCAATCATGTTCACTTGCAATCTCCCTTTACCTGTAACCACACTCTTTGGAATCACAGTCGCTTGCTATCGTGATCTCTGCAAGCCACCACTACCTTCAGTCATATTCCCTTGCAATCACGCTCACTTAGGATCACATTCACTTGCAGTCGCGCTTACTTACGGCCAAGCACACACACTCCCTTGCAACCACGCTCACTTCCGGCCAAACTCACAGTCATAGTCACTGCAAATCACACTTACGACGAGTCTCAAATCCCTTGCAATTGCGCTCCCTTCCCTGCTACCACACACCTCTGCAACCACGTTCCTTTGCAACCACACCCACGGCGAGCCACTCCTTTGTCATCCGTTCACTGAAAAGGATCGAGTCCTTTGAAGACTATCCAAGCTTCCTTCGAGAAAATAAAGGCCTGATTCTTAACAAGGAAACAGGTGGCTACGAGGTAATAGGCGATTGTTGATTGAAAACCTCTCGACCCGCAA
>NC_051413.1:5378538-5378602 GCF_015228065.2 Penaeus monodon
GGGGGGGGGGGTATATTTCATTGTTGATAAGTCCTCATTTGTAGTTTTTCTTTTTTTATTCATA
>NC_051413.1:5378826-5378931 GCF_015228065.2 Penaeus monodon
AATAATTATAACAATGTTGTTATGATACAGATTAATAAAAGAAATCGAAGCTTACTGGGGCGAAGAAAAAAAAATCTTGGAGGTTTAATCCAGGACTTGTAAAAA
>NC_051413.1:5379334-5379591 GCF_015228065.2 Penaeus monodon
CCATAGAATAAAATCCCCCCCCCCCGCAAAAAAAATCTCCCCCCCAAACGAAAACAACAGGAACCGTAGACGAGACGCACCTCCTATGACGCAACAGGTGCACCGATCGCGAGAAAACGGGTGAGAAAAATAAAAAGTTACGTAAGAGGGTCGTCCGTTGCATCGCGTGTCGAGTGGGTTTTTTTTCTCACGCTCGTTGAGTTATTGTTTCGTTATTGTGAAGTCCGACGCTTCATATGCGTTTCGTAAGTTGGTTA
>NC_051413.1:5379624-5380034 GCF_015228065.2 Penaeus monodon
TCAGGTGATTTGATTTGGTTATAGATGTCTGTTTTGTATCTTTATCTTTAATCTTTATCCCAACGTCCGGTTTTGTATCTTTATCTTCATCCCAACGTCCGGTTTTGTTTCATTGTCTTTATCCCAACGTCCGTTTTTTATCTTTATCCCAACGTCCGGTTTTGTATCTTTATCTTTATCCCAACGTCCGTTTTTATTCTTTATCCCAACGTCCGGTTTTTTATCTTTATCCCAACGTCTACATGCATTTCGCAAGCTGTGGCGGTCGTAAGATTTTATCTCATTTACATATCTGGTCTTGTATGTCTGTCTATAGTTATGTATTTTGTCTCATTGTGCTTGTTTTAGTTATAGTTCCACTCTGTCTAAGAGTGGAACTATAACTAAAGGTATTGATATCTGAGCATCTT
>NC_051413.1:5380190-5380572 GCF_015228065.2 Penaeus monodon
GAAGACGATCACACAACAAATACCTGCTATCTCGCTACGTGGTCACATCCTTACTATTTTCTCCCCTTCCCTATCCTCCTTCCTTTCATTCTCGACTCTATTCTAACTCCTCTCTTCTATCCTCTCCTTATTTCATCCTTCTACCTCTTGTTCCTCTTTCCTCATTACGTCATTTGTCAGTAAAGCAAATAAATGAATAAACAAAAATATACCAAAGTCGCAAAAGGAGGAAATGCAGTGAAATGACCAAACAAACCACCGAAAAAGGTTACGTAAACAAGAGTCCTTAAGGTTATGTAAACAATTTGTGTAAACAGTGCGAGACTCTGTTGTTTCTCCTTTTTGGGTTTTGTGCGATTTTCTTCGGTTTATTTCGTTCAAA
>NC_051413.1:5380664-5380809 GCF_015228065.2 Penaeus monodon
CTGACTCCCTTCGATTTATTTCTCCCTTTTTGTGTTCATTTGCCCTTTTCTTATTTCAGTTTTTCTTTCCTCCTTTACTTCCTTCGATTTATTTCGCTCGATCTCTCTTTTTGACGCGTTTCTGCCTCTTCTCTTACCTCTGTTA
>NC_051413.1:5380843-5381183 GCF_015228065.2 Penaeus monodon
GGTTTCCTGGTTTCCTTCGGTTATTTCCTTCGATCTCTCTTTTTTTTGTGCCTCTTTTCTCATCTCTATTTTGCTATTGTTTCTTCTTTTTATTTATTCTTTATTTATTTTATTATTATCATTACTTTACTAATTTACTTCGTTTAAGTTCGCTCGATCTCTCTTTTCGATGCGATTTTCCTTCTTCTCTCAACTTTTCTGTTTTCTTTTTTTCTTCTTTTTGTCTATCATGTTTTATCATTATTATAATAATTTTTATTTATCTATTCATTTATTTATTTATTTTTACTAATTCCCTTCGGTTTAATTTGTTCGATGTCTCATTTTGATGCGTTTTTGC
>NC_051413.1:5381678-5381817 GCF_015228065.2 Penaeus monodon
CCTCTCCCTGCGCCCCCTCTCCTTTCCCCTCGTTTTCTCACTCTTTAGTAATTCTTTAAAAAAAACAGGAAAAAATAAATAAGAAAATAATCTGGAACATGTGCAACATTGTAAAAGTAAACGACACGCGTCCAACTTT
>NC_051413.1:5382296-5382798 GCF_015228065.2 Penaeus monodon
CTTTGTCACCACCGGCTTCATCATCACAATAACAACAGGAAAACAGTTTCGCGCATTTTCTCTTTCTCAAAAGAGAAAATCGGGAGATCTAGAAAGTCTCCTGACCGCCTGTTCGAAAACCAATTACAATGCAGGAAGCGAAACCCCCTTTCGACAAGCAGCGTTTTGATTGGCTATCGAACCATCACTTGAGGAGTTATGAAATGGAGCCTAATTCTCCGTGGGAAAAAAAATGAATGTCGGGTTTCCTCAAAGTGTCAAAACCTCACTCTCGCCAAGACGGAACTTTCGTAAACTCGGAAGAAATCCATAAGGTCTTACGACAGCCACCGCATAACAGGGGAACTTGGCACTTACGACAGCCGTTAATAGACAGCATAGTCCCGTGCCTTCAAAACCATGACAGATGTTTGCCAAAAGCCGGGGGGTCGTTAGTCGTTTTCTCTTCGGTTCTTTCCCTCCTCGCGGTGGAGAGCAACAGGTGAGAGCGCTAAAGAGAAGA
>NC_051413.1:5383675-5383871 GCF_015228065.2 Penaeus monodon
CCTTCTTCTTCATCTTCCATTTCCCGCCGCCCTTTTCCATAAACAATAAATACCTTCCTTTCTTCCAGTACCTCTGTTGCAATCGCTATGAGCCTTTTTGAACAGTCTCAGGGGATGGAAAAAGTCGCGGGACAATCAGAGTACGCGGAATATTGAGGAAATTCTGCCTTTTTTTTGGTGAACTTTTAAGAGTCGA
>NC_051413.1:5384282-5384375 GCF_015228065.2 Penaeus monodon
GAATTCTGGACAGAGGCTGTGGGTTCCACAGGGGCGGATTCCTGCTTTTCTTCAAGGTCTAAATCTGCTTGCTCCTCACCAGAAGCAAAGCAC
>NC_051413.1:5384800-5384927 GCF_015228065.2 Penaeus monodon
GAATGACACTCCTTAAGTACTGTCACATTCCCCGTAATTCGCCCGTTCGGCAACGCGTCCGCTTCCTCTTAAACGTCATTTGATGCCGGTGTTCCCGAGAGAAAATCCAATTGGCTGAAGAGACGGG
>NC_051413.1:5385090-5385237 GCF_015228065.2 Penaeus monodon
AGGGTATAATAAGGAACGGAGGATGAGAGTGAGAGAAGAGGGTGGTGAAAAGAGGAGAGGAGGTGGAGGGAAGGAGATGACGGAGGGGGTGATAATGACGGAGAAAGTGGTCATGATAAGGAGGAAGCAGGAGAGAATGAAGAGAGA
>NC_051413.1:5385304-5385389 GCF_015228065.2 Penaeus monodon
AATGATGACGGGGAAAGTTATGTCAATAATGAAGGAGGGAAAGAAGATAGAGAGGATACTGATGATGATAAAGAGGAATGCGGGT
>NC_051413.1:5385571-5385902 GCF_015228065.2 Penaeus monodon
CCTCCCCTCCCTCTCCCTCCCCTCCTCTCCCCTCCCTCTCCCTCCCCTCCTCTCCCTCTCTCTCCCTCTCCCTCCCCTCCCCTCCCTCCCCTCCCCTTCCTCTCCCTTTCCCTCTCTCTCCCTCCCCTCCCCTCCCCTCCCTCTCCCTCCCCTCCCTCCCCCCATCCCTCTCAATTGCCAGAGCTTTCGTTAATGTTCTCAAGACGGGCCGATGTTTCCTGGAAGAGCCCGACACAGAGGGAGGCTTCCACCTGGAAACCCCTGAAAGGACACCGCCGCGAAGGTGATTATGGAAGCCTAAGCATTGTGCGTCGGGGGGCGGTCCGGAAAC
>NC_051413.1:5386042-5386147 GCF_015228065.2 Penaeus monodon
CATAAAACTAGAACACGTGTCTTTTCGCAAATTACGCAAGTCATCCGTGAAGTTCGATATGAGATCAAGAGACTTCACAAAAGAGCTCATGAGCTACAAAGAAGT
>NC_051413.1:5386477-5386611 GCF_015228065.2 Penaeus monodon
TCTTCATTTAAACAGAACTCACTCGCGGGAAAGACGCCATTGTTGTAAATTTTCCAGGTTAGGAAGCATTCATTTCTTCCATAAAAACCTTTAAAAAAAGAAGTCATAACATCTATATCATCTTCCTTAAAAGG
>NC_051413.1:5386628-5386767 GCF_015228065.2 Penaeus monodon
AAAGGAGAATAAAAGTTCTCATTGTGAGCATTATAACACATGTCGAAACACACATTCTTTTAGAAAGGGTGAACCACGTTTGACAAAAGGCCTATCTACTTACGCCCTTTTGCGTGGGGGGTGGGGGGGAAGGTGGGGG
>NC_051413.1:5386885-5387058 GCF_015228065.2 Penaeus monodon
TTTCTAGTGATTTTATTTTATGTATACATATTTTTTTCCTATGTGACTTTTCTTTTAGTTTACCTTTAAATCTTCTGACTTTTGGCTTGCTTTCTTAATATATTTTTTCTTTTGCGCGTATGTGAACTTCTTGTTCCATGTTTTTTTTCTAGTCTTAATAATTTTAGTGCCTA
>NC_051413.1:5387104-5387519 GCF_015228065.2 Penaeus monodon
ACACATACACACATACACCTCATCTCCACCCCCACACCTTTACACTCCACTACCCTCACTCCCACACCTTCACAAACACCAACCCCCTTATCCCTACCCCTTCATCCCCCCACTCCACACACCTACACCTCCCACTCCTCCACACACCTCCACCCCCCACTCCTCCACACACCTCCACCCCCCACTCCTCCACACACCTCCACCCCCCACTCCTCCACACACCTCCACCCCCCACTCCTCCACACACCTCCAGCCCCACACACACACAAATCCCGTTTCGCACCTGCTTCATGGCCGCAGCTGTTACACAATGAGAAGCACGAAGAGATTAAGGTCACTGTACCGTCGCCGGGGAATTTACACTTGGGTTATCACGGTGCTTACGCGGAGTGTTTCATCTCCTTGGCTAAAATGA
>NC_051413.1:5387809-5387945 GCF_015228065.2 Penaeus monodon
GAAGGGGACAGAAAGACAGCCTAAGATTTCTCAGAACACCCACCACCACATTTATACATATTTTTTCCCCTTTTTTTCTTCTTACCACCACATTTATACAGTTTTTACTTTTTTTCTTATCTCTCCGACGGATATG
>NC_051413.1:5388025-5388636 GCF_015228065.2 Penaeus monodon
TTTTTTTTTTTCTTACATACTTATATGTACATACATCCATTTTTTTTATTCTCTCTATTCTTTTTTAAGAAGACACCCAAACACTCTTCCATCAAACCAAGGTGGCCTTTACCTAAAATTCTCCTCTGAAATCACCTGGACTCACCTTATCGTAAATCTATCAGAGCCACTGTTCTCCTCTGCGACCTTCCGATGCCAATGCACTTACCTGGAAAAATAAAATGAGAAAACTTGAGACTATGAAATTTTGAAGAATTATCGCGGAGGCAAATATTATGCATGGACACGCATGAACTTTCTGTTTGCCTGGCTGGCGAAATCTCTCTCTATTTCTTTCTCTCATTCTTAATTTTCTTTCTCCATTTTTTGTCCTAGTTTTTCTCTTTCACCCTCCGTTCCTCCCTTCCACCTCTCCTTCCTCCCTCAATTCTTTCTTTCCTCCCTTCCTCCCTCTCTCCCTCCTCCCTCTCTACCTACCTATGTATCTCTTCGTGTTCTTAATAGTTTTCTAGATAATAGGTTTGTTTACCCTGAGAACACGAACTGTCATCCATTTTCTCTTCCTATTTACCCATTACCCGCGAGAGAATTAGAGTATAACAGATAACGCT
>NC_051413.1:5388952-5389075 GCF_015228065.2 Penaeus monodon
CAAAAGTGAGACAGAGTCTGCCGCAAGCACCTCCTCCTATCCCCCACCCCCTTAAATGCAGTTTTCACCTCAAATCACAGAATGTTGGCCAAGTAACCACCAGCCTTCACCGCCCCTAACCCT
>NC_051413.1:5389152-5389391 GCF_015228065.2 Penaeus monodon
TTTTTCATTGCCTCCCCTCGTCTTTTCTCCAATAGGTGTTAAACTCGTACTCACCGGGTTTATACACTTCCTACTGAGACTCCCCACCACGCACACCTTACACACCTCGCTTATTTGGAAATAGCCGTTTCCTCTTGCGTTTCTCGGGAAGGCGAAGTGAGGAGAAGAGCTGTGGACTAAGGGAGGAAAGGGAGATGTGGGTGGAGAAGGAGAAGAAGGAGGAAGGAGAAAGGAAGAAA
>NC_051413.1:5389606-5389688 GCF_015228065.2 Penaeus monodon
AAAAACGACAGAGGAGAAGGGGGTATAGGAAGGAGAAAAGCAGCACAGGAAAAGGTAGGATGAAGGGATGAAACGAGAGGTC
>NC_051413.1:5389816-5390366 GCF_015228065.2 Penaeus monodon
AAGTCAAAATGGAAAGAAGGGGGAGAAAGGGGTAGAGAAGGAGGAAGAGAATTGTAAAAGTAAGGGGGGGGGGTTGAAGAGAGGGGAAAAGGGCGAGAGGGAGCGAGAATGCGTGGGGGACTGTGGACAGGAAAGAAGTGGAGAGGGAGTTAGAGACAGAGCGAAAAAGCCAGAGAAACAGCAAAGGTAAAGGGAGAGAGTAACTGAGAAGGAGAGAGGAGGGGGGCAGAGGAAAAGGCAGAAAAAATACATATCAGCATAAAAAAAAAACTATTCACAACTCTCCAAGCAATCCAGAAAGCAAGGTCTTGTATAACGAATCTGCCTGCTTTCAGAAAGCACTTTTCCAAACCGCTGGCAAGTGTACTCGCTAGCGCTTAACGACCGGTTTCCACCTTTTACAGTCCGTTAACAGTCAATATTCTTTACAACCGTTAACCTGACACACTTGAATCACGTTTGAAGGTGGTTTGTGAAATCTGAGCCAATCAGTGATCGCGATTTATGGGGTTAGAGTTGTCGAACGTACAGTTAGTTGTAGTGGCACGAT
>NC_051413.1:5391513-5391606 GCF_015228065.2 Penaeus monodon
TAATCTAGGCAGGGGAAGGAGGGAGGAGGGAGCGAGAGGGAGGATTAATGGAAAGGACTGAAGAGAGAAGAGGAAAATGATAAAAACCGATGT
>NC_051413.1:5392168-5392372 GCF_015228065.2 Penaeus monodon
CCTCTACTACCAAGAATAACACCGCTCTTCACACCACCAAGACAACAACGACAAAGCAAATAGCCACAAAATACCGCAACAAAATCTCTCGCGCGGATTCCTATCCAAAGACCCCCCCTCCCTCCCCCACTTCTCTCAATAGGCCTACTTCCCACGCCATGTAGCAGCATCACTAGCCATGTGTGTAGCACAACGTAAATGTGG
>NC_051413.1:5392401-5392575 GCF_015228065.2 Penaeus monodon
GACCGATGTGTTAATACTGGAATTCCGTTCGGCTTGGTAATTTTGAATTTAAGTGTTTTGTGGGAATGTGGTGAGAGGATGCTGGGTTACCTTTTTATGTTTATTGATTGGGATTTTATTAATTTGTTCGTTATTTTCTCTTCAAATCGAAATTCTCGATAGATGTAAAAGGTG
>NC_051413.1:5392839-5393094 GCF_015228065.2 Penaeus monodon
AATGCAACATGCATATTTCTGATTAAACAAAATGGGTAAAGAAATTTAAAAAAAACATATAAATCACAAAAATAAGGTAACAAAGAGTCGACGTACAAAATTTATGCGAGAAATAAAATAACCTTTAATATAGAAACAGTCAAACAAAAAAAATGACACAAATACATTACATAAAAATCAGGAAACAGTAAATATACATTTTTTTTCTTTTTTTTCTTTATAGGTCAAAAGGTTTCCTCTCTCTCTCCTATCTCT
>NC_051413.1:5393150-5393247 GCF_015228065.2 Penaeus monodon
GTATCTAGGAAACTCCGCTATGAAACAAACAAACAAAAAAGGAGCCGGAAGTTGAGTGTCATGGCGCGGAAGACGGTCTTTTGCCCTAATTTTCAAC
>NC_051413.1:5393378-5394461 GCF_015228065.2 Penaeus monodon
CTACGTTTCCACTCTTCCATTTCCCTTCCTCCCCATCCTTTCAATTCCTCTTCCCTCCTTCCTCCACCCATATCTTCCCCTTCGCTTCCCTCCCTTTCTTCCCGTTGCCCCTTTTCCTTGTTTCCTCCCTACTCTTCCTCTTCTCCTCCCTCTTTATCCCCTTTATTCCTTTCCTTCCCCACTTCCTCGCATTTCCCTTCCTTCTTCCTTCTCTTCTCGTTCTTCTCTTCTACCTCCCTCCTCCATCTTCTTTCCCCTCTCTTCCCGCTTTTCTCCTTCCTATTCCTTCCCCCTCTTCTCCCTCCCTTCTTCCCTCTCCTTTCAATTTATCTTCTCTTCCATCCTTCCTTCCCCATATCTCTTCCCTTCCTCTCCCTTCCCTCCTCCCCTATTATTTTCTCTCCTCTTCCCTCCTTCTTACTCCCTATAATTTCCTCTCTTCTCCCTTCCTCCCTTATCATCTCTCCTTTTCCCTCTATCCTATCCATTCCCACCTTTTCCTACCTTCTTCCCCGCTTTCAATTTCCCCCCCTCTCCTTTCCTTCCTCCCTCCTTATCATTTTCTCTCATCTGCCCTCTTCCCTCATCTTCTTCCTCTTCCCTCCCTCCTTCCTTATCACCTCTCCTCTTCCCTTCTCCCCCCCCCCTATTCCTTCCTCTCCTCTTCCCTCTTTCCTTCCTTATCAACTCTCCTGTTCCCTCCTTCCTCCCCCTATCCCTTTTCATCTTCCCTTTCCCTCCCTATCACCTTCTCTTCTCTTCCCTTCTCCACCTCCTCTTCCCTCCTTCCTCCCCTCCTCCCTCCTCCCCCTATTCCTTCTCTTCTTCCCTCCTTCCTCCACGCTTCCATCCTCCTCCCTATTCCTTCGCTTCTTCCCTCCTTCCTCCCCTCTTCCATCCTCCTCCCTGTCTCTTCTCTTCCCTCCTTCCTTCCCTATCACCTCTCTTTCTTCCATCCTCCCCCTATCCCTTCTCCTCTGCCTCCTTCACCCCTTTCTTCGTCCTCTCAGACAGTACCTTCCGAAGGCGATTTTCCTTCTCGTTTACCCCGATTCAGAACTTTAGTGTCCTCATGCCAGCGAA
>NC_051413.1:5394845-5395801 GCF_015228065.2 Penaeus monodon
CTTACCAACTCAGAGCTTGCGGGCATCCACCGATCTAAACTTCCAAGCGAAACTAACCACCAGAATAAACATTCTTATAAAAAAAAATATACCGTGTACTAATATAAAACTTAAAAGCGATAAATGTGTCGTGCTCAGCTTCACCGCACGATAGTGATTAATATGATTCCTGCACTAAAACACGATTTCCGAAACGTGACAGAACCCCGCTGAAAAAGCAAGAAAAAATATATATACATTTATTATACTATCAATAGTAAACAAAGTCATAAATCCTCCCATTATACCATGAAGCAAACTGTCACTTGCACAAAGGCAATTGCAATAGGCCCAGTTTAAAGCGTCGGTTTCGCTACCAAAACAAAAGTGAAACAACCTATCGCTCCGGGCGCTCGGTGCTGCCATCTGGCGCGTTCCAAATTTCCTCTTCCAGGGGCCCGTAGCACTTGCGGATCGTCGCTAAGGGCTAAAATGCCGCTTTATATTTAGGTTACTAGATTAAACGGACGGCGACAAAAGACGGTCCAGGTTGGCGAGCACGAGGGGGGGGGGGGAGATGAGGAGGCTACGTGTCCGGTTCGTTTCCTACTTGCTAAATGGACGTCGAAGTCACGACCAGAGGCAGACGAACGCCATCAGCCGTAGACTTTCTAAAGCCTTATATTTTGCAGACACAATTAAAATTTTATTAAAGAAGTTCGGTTGCTTGTCAAATACATAATAAACACGCACATGAACCTGCCATCAAAATACGCACAAAAATTTCTACAATTCCATATTCCCGTTCTAGTAGAGACACGCAAAGGGAACAGAACTAACTGAAATTGGTTCACAAATAAATCCTAATAAAAATCTCAATGGGAAAATACAAACTCCATTACACGCAAAAAAATGTTGAATGTTGTGAATAAGTAATTCTATCACCAATGCCAACAACGAGAAACAGATGTCTAACG
>NC_051413.1:5395892-5396402 GCF_015228065.2 Penaeus monodon
CGACAGAAAGAACCAGAAACAGGATAGTGCGAGAAAATATGGATAGCATGAGAGTCATAGAATACGGAGGAGAGAAAGAGAAGATATGAAAGCACACTCACTCCCTCTAAAAAAAAAAAAACGAGATACAGAGCAAGGCACAAACAATTAAAAAAATAAAAATGAAATTATTAATTTAGCCTCGCGTATCCCCCCCTCTAATCATACTAGATAAAAAGAAAAAAAACATATTCAAGATAAAAAACGAAAAAAACAAAACATCCTAACCGGCAACACTCTCCCCCCTTCTCGTCCCCCCTCCCCCCTCCCCCACAGCCCCTCCATCACAGCCACGCAATCTAAAGGAACCCTTAATCAGACAGGTATAGGAAAATGATCAAAAAAGAAATGACGGCCTCTTTTCTATTTTGATTATTATTTCAAATTGTCTTTGTTTACGTCTCTGTAACTCTTGTTTGTATTTCCCATTTATTTTCTTCTCCCACCCATCATCCCCTTTCTCCTTCTCCT
>NC_051413.1:5396560-5396717 GCF_015228065.2 Penaeus monodon
CGCTGTATCATCGTCGATAACATTAATCAGCAAACATCAATATCTTTATGATGAGCAGAAGGCCCAAGGGAACTACACAGGGGCTTTTGATGTAAGAAAAGACAGCGCACATGAACGCGGGCGAGTCTCTGTGTATACATGTGCTTGTGTATGTACC
>NC_051413.1:5396854-5397280 GCF_015228065.2 Penaeus monodon
ACGTACGCGCGGGTGCATGTACGCGATTCCACTTGTGTTCACGTTGTAGCTCATGTATTCCATCTGTGTGTTTGTGCAAGAACATTCGACAGGGAAAGGAGGGGGAAGGGCATACATAAAGATGCATGTATAGATGTGTATGCATGATACATACACATGTACGCTTTCGTCATCAAGAGCATGACCAAACACATCCTTCCCTTTTCAGTGATCGAAGAGATTTAAAGTCCTCCGTGCAAATCCGGCTTAAGATTATTACATTAAACGCGTGAATCTGAAAAGCAGATCTTATACAGGGAGAGTCATGCTAAATCAAGAGGGATAATACACGTACATATACACTTCCACGAACTGCACAGACGCTGAAAATATTTATATATTTATATATGTATGAGTCAATTTCCTTTATTTCTGTTTGTGCCCCCC
>NC_051413.1:5397666-5398073 GCF_015228065.2 Penaeus monodon
TCCTGTCCATTCTTTCTCGCACGCTCTCTCTTTCTCCTTTTCTCTCCCTCTACCCTTGTCCCTCTCTCATCACCCCCCTACCTCACTGTTTCCACCTCTTCTTCCTCTTTCTCTCCCCTTCTCTCGCTCAATCACCCCCCCCCCCCCTCTAATCATCGCCCACTCACTCCATCACACACCCAAACACACTCTGTAAGTCAATATAAAAACAAATAGACAAAAGCCTTTATCCATCTGTCCAACAAAATATTATATGAAGGACCTTTCCAATTTTAGAAATCCTGCACAGTTCATTTCGTAGACGCGATAGACTGGCACAGCGACGCTCACCTCATGAAAGCTTCAAAATGTGACGCAGAAGAGCGGCAAAAGGCTCGCTCAGGTGATCGTGCGTGCGCACGCGCGGG
>NC_051413.1:5398794-5399105 GCF_015228065.2 Penaeus monodon
TGCTACATTAATAATGACATCACACAGTAACTACTCTAATACAGCGGATAATAACAACAACATATCTTCAGTCTCGATCATGTAATTCACTACTACAGTAAGTGCCTCAAGACAACTGTTACAAAAAGAAAAAAAGGGGGTACCATGTACCATAAACAAAGTCTGTAACTGATCAAAGGCTAGTTAATCTGTGTCATGTTTGATTGATATTCGTGGTCAGGTATAAACTACAGGCGCAAGAGGTCACTAGTGGCCGGGTACAACGCACTCGGTACACACATTTTTATTATAGTATTTTTGTACGTGCTGCA
>NC_051413.1:5399159-5399257 GCF_015228065.2 Penaeus monodon
ACATGTATGCATTTTAAAAATACAGTTCAAGCTAATATAAAAATAGTATGGAAATTATCAACATCAGTAGCAATAGCAAAACCACCAACGACGACGGT
>NC_051413.1:5399526-5399751 GCF_015228065.2 Penaeus monodon
TAAAAAGTCTAAAAAATGCAAAGGCCTTTCAGCGCGTGCCGCAGCCTGTCATAACACCCCAAAGACCATTTAGTTCTCACGGACATCCGACAGAACACCTTCATGGCTTCATCCACCTCCCATATGTCGGCTCGACCTAAATACATTTACAAGACCGTTAGGTGACGCAAACACGGGAGCGCATGCGTAAGACTTGGGTTAGCTTTAATTGCTTGTTTACTGAGC
>NC_051413.1:5400377-5400622 GCF_015228065.2 Penaeus monodon
CCCTTTACCTCCCCCCCCCCCACATCACTAATTAGTTCAGCCCAGCGCTAACTGGCCAACCGTGAGTATGGCGCAGTAATTAGTGACAAAAAATAAATAAATAAAATAAAAGTCCAACAGGATGGAGCGTGGCTGCTATAAAATAACAAGGAGATGACAGTGCTATACTTGCCCAATTCCCTCTCTTTGGTTTCATAATCTTGTTAATTATAATATTTTATCATTAACTTTATCTTGTTTATTGT
>NC_051413.1:5400703-5400864 GCF_015228065.2 Penaeus monodon
TAATAACAATATTAGCGGGATCCGTGGAAATTACACGGATTAAAAAAAAAAGTACTTTTCCCCTCCTCTCTCCGTCTTTCACTCCCTTCCTCCTACTTTTAGCCTACTCTCTCTTTCCTTCTCTGCCACTCCCTCATATTCCAAAATTCAATTCACCCTTA
>NC_051413.1:5400970-5401237 GCF_015228065.2 Penaeus monodon
TTTTCTCTCTGAGCTAAATCTACCTTCCTCCTCCGTTTCCCCTCCGTTTCACCTTCCACACCTTCCTCTTCTCTTTAAGCTCCCTTCTCCTCTCTTCCTCCCTTTCCTCTTTAAGGCCCCTTTCCCTCTTCCTTGTTCCGTCTCCCCCCCCCCCTTTTTAAAGTCCCCTTCCTTCTCCCTTTTCTGCCCTTTACCCTCCCCACTGACGGCCAAACTATTTCAGGGCACTGCATTTGCTTCGCTGGAGAACAACAACAACAAAAACGA
>NC_051413.1:5401419-5401504 GCF_015228065.2 Penaeus monodon
ACGAGTATCTACGTTGTCAGCTATCACCCCACTTTACATCAATATGAAGGGACTTCAACTCTGAAGTCACCACATACAATATGCT
>NC_051413.1:5402073-5402200 GCF_015228065.2 Penaeus monodon
AGAAACAAGAAAACAAGAAAATGAAGACGAGGAACAGACAGCTGAAGCGCCTCCTTCCCCCTCCTCCCCCCCACCCCCCTCATCACACTCATCGAATAAAACTTGATTGTGATGGACAGCGTCATCC
>NC_051413.1:5402388-5402673 GCF_015228065.2 Penaeus monodon
TCAGTTGACGATCAAATTCCGAGGCTATAAACTGATACGAACTGCACAAGACATTAAACAGTAATTGATCTACAAGACACGTTTTTTTTTCCCTTTCCAGTCGGTTTGCAAAATTAATCTATATCAATTTCAAACTTCAGCCGGAAGAAAGGATCATTAGAACAGGGATTAATTAGATGCAGATGGATAAATATCCATCATTTCTGGTTCCAGAAAGTGTTTAATCAAACATTCCGGACTTTAAAACTGTCTCAGGGTTTTTTTTTTTCTATTTAAAATACCGGC
>NC_051413.1:5402712-5402980 GCF_015228065.2 Penaeus monodon
GCTAGCAATTACTGATTATAATTGTTAAAGCTATAGATCTGCTTCGACATGTAATAAAAGTTCAGTTAAAAATAATTAACACTAGAAAAAAATACAACTCTAATCAAACCAATCAGTTTTTTTTTGTATTCTAAATCATCAGAATTCATGCGAATACAAAAATATAGATACAAAATATGCAGTTTAAAAATTACGACTTTTAGAATCAACATCACAAATCTAAAAAATAGCAAAATTATACACCAAGTGTCCATTTACAAGAACTGTA
>NC_051413.1:5403116-5403268 GCF_015228065.2 Penaeus monodon
CATGAAAAAATACCTCCCATTTTTTTAAAATATAGTAATACAGAAAAAAAAACAGTTTAAATACAACGAAAAAAAAGTAAGAAATCGGCTCTGGCTCCGTCTGGCCACATAAAGGAGAGAGAAAAATGTCAGGATTGTGTACATGAGTTAAG
>NC_051413.1:5403478-5403551 GCF_015228065.2 Penaeus monodon
CATTCAAGATATTCTCGGCTGAGCAGTCGCCCTGGTCTATTATTTCCTGGATGTATTTCTGTTGTGTGGCACA
>NC_051413.1:5403938-5404257 GCF_015228065.2 Penaeus monodon
TACCACATCAACTCATCACCTCCCCGCTCCAACCTAAACTATACAACACAAAGCAAAAAATCGTAAGACTAGCTCACTTCCAGATAGGAAACTCAGTACTGTCTCTGACGAGACTCCCACGCTCGAGCTTACCCCCGCTCGCTCCGGTCTTTGTCCGCTGTCCCTTTCTGTCCTCTATCTTATACAACTTGCTAGTCTGTTCTCTGACGAGCCCAGACGTCTGGGTCTCTCTCTCTCCTCGTCTCGCTCCGGTCTTCTTGTCCCTTCTGTCTCCTGTCTATCTTTTCCATTTGCATCTTCGTCCTAGACTTATTTTTGT
>NC_051413.1:5404550-5405498 GCF_015228065.2 Penaeus monodon
GCTAAATTAGGCCTCGACCGTAGCGTAACTGAACATTCCGCTAGCAGGCAATGCGCGTCGTCTTCGTCTTGAGGTTAGTCTTGCCTCGTACCTCCATCTGCGGACGAGGCTTACCTGCGGTCAAGGCTTAACGGTTCTGGTCATTTACGATATTCTATTCAGCATACTTTTTTCAGGTAAACGGTATCCATTCTATTTACATTTGTCTCAAATCCGATGTGAAAAAGGGTTCTGATCCAATGACTGACAAGTGACTCGGCCGACATGAAACGTGATAATGGCTTTTGCTGTCTGAGGTTGGAAAGCGCAAGTCTAAATATAAACAGCATTGATTAAGAGCACTCCTGTTCTTTCCTCCTATTTTTATACGATACACATTATCTGCCATATCAGTGTCTAGCGTTAACTTATACGGAATCACTATGTCAAGAATTTTGCGATCCAACTCCCCTTATTCGGATTCAGGCATCTATGAATGTCAAGTCACCTATACTTTTCCCACTGCGTCAAGCCGGCTTTGTTAAAGACCTTTATAACGTCGGATACAAGTCTCAATTTGCCAGCAATTACGGTCATGCAGGTTCAATCATTTTTATCTTGCCATCTTGACCCGCGAAAGGGGAGAGGCGAAAGATTGCATGTGATATTTTTACGATTGTTCACGCAATGTCGAGGTAAAATTTTGGCGCCAAAATAGACGTGTCTTTTCCCCTTTGATGATGACGCGGAGAGCCATTTTTTTTAACCGAATTGGCTTAAGTTTGATAAAAAGTTGAGTATTCTTGATGCAACGCGTGTTCTTTTAAAATATCACTGACGTACAATAGTAGTTTTATCTCCGTCCCTGGGTATCTTTAATCCAAAATAAACAGAACATAAAGAACGCACAGGCTGTAACATGTACACAAATTGGCACGCTACCACACGCTCGGCTATGTACAAATCTAA
>NC_051413.1:5405741-5406596 GCF_015228065.2 Penaeus monodon
GAAAAACCCTACTGCTTCCGCATCGTTAAAAAAACTACGCCTCTAAAGTATATCAATCTAAAATATATAAAACATGCACAGGCAGTTTACAGGTAACGTAGTGAGCCATATACCCCAATGCAGTATACGTCTAAAATGGTCTTCCATAACACGCAATATATAAGGCTAATAGAGGGGGAGGAGTGTGACGTAGAACCCCCTCCCCCCATTCCGTCCCATTCCCTATTAAGTACTTCGTCTCTCTGTCTCTGTCTCTCTCTCTTCTTTCTTCCCACTTGTTCTTCCATCTTTCCATCCTCAATTCCTTCCTTCCCCCCCCCTGTCCTCATACCTCCCTTCCATCCCTCCCTCCCGTACCTCCTCCCCTCCTCCCTCCTCCCCTCCCTCTCTCATTCCCTCCCTTAGTGTGCGTGTTTGAATATGTTTTTGTGTCTCCCTCCTTACTCTCCTCATATCTTATTCTCCTTCTAACTTATCCTTCTTTCCTCCGCCTCCTCATTTATTATTATTCTTCCTTGCAATTTACTTATCTTTTCTTTTTTTACGTATACTACTTTCTCTTCTCAGCCTATTATTTTCTCCTACTCCCCCTCCTCTGCGTCTCATTCTCCTCCCCTTTTCCAAAACTCATTATTATTATTACTCTTCTCCTTTCCTCTCCCCCCCCCATCACTTCGCGTTCTTTCTTCTCCTTCCCACTTCCTCCTTTTGTCACTCTTTCTTATTCTCCTTTCTTCCCTTTTAATTCCCATATTTTTACTGTTCTTGAAGAAATAATCAACTTCCGTCAAACTTTTTTTCCGCACTTTGTCCATTGCCTTCCTTCCCCGAGGAATTATTTCTGTCATACGTGGC
>NC_051413.1:5407055-5407397 GCF_015228065.2 Penaeus monodon
GTTATTTCTACGTCGTTCCCGCCAAACAAGGGCATAAACTCCCTAGAGTAACTTCCCGGCAACTCTCCACTGCGTCCGTCGCTCTTAAACCTGCCTCTACGCCCTTCGCTTCATTCTTTTCCTCTTCCTTTATTTATTGATTTTCTATGTCCGGTCGTTTTTCCTTTCTTTGTTTGTTTCCTTCTTCCCCTGTTCTTTTTTATGCGTTAGAAGGTGAAACTTTGAAGAAAAATAGTTTTCACAGCGGTAGAAACTTTGCGTGTTCGGTGTGTATCGATATGCTTATGCATAATCTCTGCCAGAAGTTTGTATCGATGTTGTGTCATGTGTATCTGTCTGCCG
>NC_051413.1:5407659-5407796 GCF_015228065.2 Penaeus monodon
TGTACACCGTCAAGCCCCGAGGTATTTCCTCCCGCCCGCCGTTCTCTAAATCGCTTGCCGATAAATATGCTCCAATGAGTATTCCATGACATGCTGGCGATTTATGGCCGGCCATATCGACTCCACCCCCCTTTTTA
>NC_051413.1:5408244-5408402 GCF_015228065.2 Penaeus monodon
CCTTACACCGCAGTCTGTTAATAATTCCTGATTCCTGATTCTCGGTTCACGCCCATATCTGCCATGCACAGCGATGAATTTGCAGCCCTATTCCCGTGCACACTTTTACGGATAGTTACACACATGAACGCATACAGGTAGCCTGGAGTCATGACACT
>NC_051413.1:5408565-5408633 GCF_015228065.2 Penaeus monodon
TATCTCCCTTTTTTCCTCATTATCTTACTATCCTTCTGTCAGTCCCTCTATATATCTATCGGTGATGG
>NC_051413.1:5409889-5410445 GCF_015228065.2 Penaeus monodon
GAAAATATTCCACTAATGGAGAATGTATGACACCAGAGGTTTCCTCCACACCATCGGCTTTCAGGTGTGTGTGTGGGGGGGGGGGGGGAGAAAGGGAGGTGAAGGAGAAGGGATATAAAGAGGGAGGAGGAAAATGGAGTTAAGAGGGCGGAAGATGATATAGGAAAGATAAAACTGGGGAAGAAGAGAAAGGAAGAGTGAAGTAGGAGAATGGCAAGGCGTAGAAAAATGGGCAAGGACGGAGGTTGGCGGAGGGAGGAAAGGAGAAAAAGGAGAAAGGAAGAAAAAGGAGGGAAGGAGAAAAGGAGGGAGAGGACTAAAAGACTAAATGAGGAAAGGACTAAAAGAGAAAAGGAAGGAAGGAGGAAGAGTGGAATCGATATTGCTAGATTATTCTTATCGCATTATCTACATGCTAGCTATGCGTGTGGGAGTGTGCTTGCTGGTGTGAGATCCTGTCTGTGGTGATTTGCAAGCGCTGCAACTTGGCGTTCTTTGTGTGACTGTTTATGAGCATTTGATTATCATTGTGTTTGGTTATCGTGGGGTGTGGGGC
>NC_051413.1:5411162-5411391 GCF_015228065.2 Penaeus monodon
ACGAATTGCTGGAAATGCAGAGCCTGTATGCCCTTAAGGAAACCCTCAAAGCAATCAATCACCAAATGACGTAATCACAAGGCATTCATAAAACCCGTATTTCATTTTTTTCTATAAAATGAAAGAGATATCAAACTGGAATTAATGGCGGTCACGGTGAGTCACTCGCATATGCCGTGGCAGACAGACTAACATCTGTGGCCACATGTTATGCATCATTTCTATGCGT
>NC_051413.1:5412392-5412680 GCF_015228065.2 Penaeus monodon
CTGTACACCTTTGACATGACGTTTTTCATTATTCACGAGACACTCATGAGCCGGGCACTTTATGCTCCATCCGCTGATCTGTTTGACTCTCTGCAATTGCAACCCATTTTGGAAACACGTCCCCCACAATATGAATACTCTTGCAAGATCTACGTACTAATTACGATTTGTATATTCATGAATAAGCCCTACTTGATATTTGCATTAATTAACATCTAACTTAAATCTCAAACCAATCCTCCTTCACCTCCTCTCCTTTTCTCAACCTCCATCTCCCTCACCAACAAC
>NC_051413.1:5412911-5413077 GCF_015228065.2 Penaeus monodon
GTGGCGACTTTAGAATGCGAGACATATTTGCTTACCGTGTATCCACAATCGATAACAAGAATCTTAGCGTGACTAAGTGCGATCCCAGGCTCTAACATACGTACGCAAATATCATAGCTCTTAGCCCGAACTCTCACAAACCTTTGATAAATAAGTGAGTGGAAAA
>NC_051413.1:5413448-5413552 GCF_015228065.2 Penaeus monodon
CGCAAATTCAATAACATCAAATAAAAAAAAGACTAAAAAAACGTAAAATCCAAACTGCACAGCACAAAATAAAGAAGTCCAAATAATTTCTAGAATTCGCTTAT
>NC_051413.1:5414003-5414121 GCF_015228065.2 Penaeus monodon
CTCACGTAGATGGAAGTCACTCATAACAGGAATGAGCGATACTCACATCGGCGTAAAGATTTTCTATACACATAAAATTTCCTTATGGTAATTGGTACGACGCGCGCGACTGATTGAT
>NC_051413.1:5414434-5414618 GCF_015228065.2 Penaeus monodon
TTACCAAGGTGAAAAAAATATATACATACAAATGAATATGTAAATGAATATGTTCAAATGAGTGAGTCAAAAAATATGAGTAATAAATGGGTTGGTGAGCGAGCGAGTGATTATTTAATGAGCTTATCATTTATTCATCTCAGTAAATGATTGATTTATCTTGTGGCTTACCAAGTATACCTAC
>NC_051413.1:5414870-5415423 GCF_015228065.2 Penaeus monodon
CATACGCACCTCCACATCTCCCCCATTATCATTAATGAAACCCTTTATCTACACCCTCCCCCCCCTCTACCTCAACATAAGGAGTCATCCTGATCCCTCGACGAAGGAGGAAGAAAATTCTAGAAACATGACAATGATCCTTTTGTGTGTCGGTGCGCGGCGTGAAAAGACAAATCTCCCCCTCCCCCCACTCCCCTCCTCCTTCCCCCTATCACACCTCCTCCAACCCCCCCTTACCCCTCCCCCCCTTCCTCTTTCCCTCTCGCACTTCACCCCATCTGTCTTCTCTCTCTCACACCCCTCTTTTCCCCATCACGCCCACCCCCTTCTCCCCATCACGCCCACCCCCTTCTCCCCATCACGCCCACCCCCTTCTCCCCATCACGCCCACCCCCTTCTCCCCATCACGCCCACCCCTAACATCACCCACATGTAAGTAAGAATTCGCGGTCATTCGGTACTTTCTTTCGACGTCTATTTTTCGCTTTTGATTAAAAAGGAGGAAAAAGAGGAAGGTTTGAAAGAAAGGAAGCTCTCCGCCTCTCCCTTTCTG
>NC_051413.1:5415821-5416034 GCF_015228065.2 Penaeus monodon
CGTCTCTCCTCTATTCACACGTATTCATTCCCCTCAAACGACTCCCCTCGCCTAAAACCCGCGTCTCACGTGACAAGGATAGGCCTACGGGGACGTGCACGAACGCGGTGTCTCGGGGATTTATTCGGAAGTGATACAGACACCTTGCGCGAACGTCAACATTGAAGGAAAACGACAAAAAAAGAAGAAAAATAAATAAATTCAGAGGGTATA
>NC_051413.1:5416586-5416742 GCF_015228065.2 Penaeus monodon
TACCCGTTACACTTAGTTTCCAAGTTACACTTCCAGAAGCCTCGTGGAAACGATTAAACACAGATACCTTATACATATCCCACAATCAAAGACTTGTAAGTAAACAAAGGAGGAAAGGGGAGGGTGATGCCGCATAAATGAGGTCCTTCGATCAAT
>NC_051413.1:5417272-5417343 GCF_015228065.2 Penaeus monodon
TGCATAAAAATGTACAAGAGGCACAAAAGGGAGAAGATGATAAGAATGTGACTAACACTGGGAGACAGAGC
>NC_051413.1:5417394-5417501 GCF_015228065.2 Penaeus monodon
CCACTTCTTAAGCATGCAGTGTGGCAATCTGGTTCACTGGCATCTTTTGAGGACCAAAGAAAACCTTGTTTTTCGCTTTTTTTCATTGTGTCATCCACATAATTCTT
>NC_051413.1:5417761-5418240 GCF_015228065.2 Penaeus monodon
CCTACGCCCACCTCTTCCTCTGCCCCTTGTCTCCCTCCTCTCTTTCCCTCCCAAGCCCTTGTCCTCGTCTGTCCTAGTCCCTAAATCCTCGCCATCTTCATCTTAAATTCCCTCTTCATTCTTCCGCCTTTCCACTCCCCATTTCCCTATTTTCCCTTCCCTTCCTCTTTCCAACCCTTTATTTCCTCCTCTTTCCTTTGCCACCTCTTTCCTCACTTCTCCTTCCCCCCTTCTCCCCCCCAGACTCCCCCTTTCCCTCCATTCTATCCCCCCCTTTTCCCACCCTAACTCTCTTCTATCCTTCCCCCCCAGGAAACCCCCCACGCAGCGAGGACGCCATTAATATACATACGTGGTCACTATCCCGGGACCCTGAAGTGCTTTGATATCGAGACCCTCAAGACAATGGACACGAAGCCCGACCAGATTTATTCTTCTTGTTATTCCTCCGTGGGGTGTGTACGTGCGTGGTGGTGTTG
>NC_051413.1:5418607-5419067 GCF_015228065.2 Penaeus monodon
ATGATATCCGTGCTTGTCATAATTAACTACGTGCAACATCATTTATAGTATCACTTAGGCCATACTCTCTGTCCTCATCGCTCCTTAACTGGACAGAGCAGCCAAAGTGCCAAAAATAGTGCCAGGTCTTCCATGTCAAATATCAAAACAAGGTTCACCAAGTTAATCATATTCTATAAATTCGTACCTTCCATTTAAGCCCCAAACCCGCTCTCACGCACACAAACCTCTTACACACAAGCACAAAAACACATAAGCAATAATGTACATAAACTGAAAATTTACAAAAATAACACGAGCAACCTAGCGCTCTCCCGATTCAAATTTCAAAACAAACATTTAACTTCATCTTGCGACACATTAAGATACAGAAAAGGCAAGATTTGTTGTATTATTAACGTCTAGAGACCTTTAGCCTTGGTGCGCTCGTTATTATACTCGCAAAGAGGACCGTGCACCT
>NC_051413.1:5419427-5420107 GCF_015228065.2 Penaeus monodon
CTCTCTCTCTATTTGTTCATTTTTTTACTTTACATTCTTCCTTCATATCTTTTTAATTATCTGAATAAACAAAATCAGTAAGCCCGCCCCTATCCATGCCCTTCTCCCCCCTCCCCCTCCCCCCAGCGTATCCAACGTCAAACCAAATCATAAATAGATGTTTCATACGAGGCGTAAGTAGCGATGGCGTTGTTAGTTTTTAATAGGCGGATTTCAGGCAGAGCGGATTTGGGTAAGTCTGGATTACGTAATCCGGGGAAAACAGGATGAAAGCTCTAAAAGAGGACATACAAATAATTATTGACTGCTAATAACTGTGATAATTAAATCTCTCAGCATCATTGTTCTCATTAGCAGTGGCGTCATTAGAGCAATGATAAATATAATGAGGATGATTACAATATGGCCAACAACGATTATGAGAACAATAATTACAATAATAAAGATGCAAAATAAGAAGAAATTGAAGAATTTATCTCTTAACTCCCTCACCAGTTCTCCTCCCTTCTCTCCCTCTCCCCAACCTTTATTTCCCTCGTTCCTTCTTCACCCTTTCTCCTTCGGCCCTCCCTGTCTCCCCCATCCTTCCGTCATCCTCTTCCTCACAAGCCCTCCCTTATCATCTTTTCTCCTTCATCCCTCTCCTCTACTTCTATCTTTCTGTCCCTTACTTCAGTCAA
>NC_051413.1:5420395-5420494 GCF_015228065.2 Penaeus monodon
CCCAAAAAAAGAAGACTAAGATTAAAGCGACGAAAGAGAAGTAGGAAAAATGACGATAAAACGAAGAAGCAGAAGTAAAACATACAGACGAAGAATGGA
>NC_051413.1:5420525-5420812 GCF_015228065.2 Penaeus monodon
TTAATTCCGAACCAAGCAAAACAAGGCCAAATAAGACATGCGAAATTCGCGAAGGGCAGAGCCGGTCGTCGGAACAGCCGCTGCCGCAGACGCCGGCCGCTGCGCCATCTTGATTGGAAACGTGTAATGAAATTTAAATATTTTATTAGGCATGACTGACGTCGGCGCCGCGGACACAGATCGAGTGAGTTCGCCGCTCGAGCGATTTCAAGGCAGGATTAATCGGCTCTGGTTTTATTTAGATTAAACGAGATATTGAAAGCCATACCGCCCTCCGTGGATATGAC
>NC_051413.1:5421215-5421404 GCF_015228065.2 Penaeus monodon
CAATTAAACGAACATACTTGCACATATGTATCCAATATGTCTGATGATACATATTCGCGATTATGATAACGTACCGGACACACACACGAAAGAATCCTCAACACTCAATATAGATAGAAACATTGTGATGAAAAATAATGTTTTGCTTGCCTGGTTATGGTGACGATGATGAAGACTTTCATAGCTGCT
>NC_051413.1:5421573-5421685 GCF_015228065.2 Penaeus monodon
CGGCTGAGACGGATGACGAGAATTCATTTCGCATGGGTAATTATAAGGTTAATGACTCTCTGTCTAAAGTTTGACATCTGCCGTGCCATTATCACTCTTTTGGCCAATATAA
>NC_051413.1:5421722-5421793 GCF_015228065.2 Penaeus monodon
GGGTGATGTGCCCCATATTTCCCTTTTTTATCTTTTGTTTTATTATCAACGTTTTTTTCTCTTTTTCTCGT
>NC_051413.1:5422048-5422251 GCF_015228065.2 Penaeus monodon
ATACAACGAAAGACACAGCAGCTTCACATTCTTTTTAGAAATGCGAAAATATTAATAACACAAATATGAAAACGCGCTACACAAACCTAAAACCAATTTTGATCACCTATAACCAAACGTGAATAACTTATGCATATCCCGTTGCATCAAATATATATTTGTTCCTCGGTAAACACTACAGTATTAAAAGGGAGAAGAAAGCG
>NC_051413.1:5422855-5422944 GCF_015228065.2 Penaeus monodon
ACACTCGTGCAAATTCCAACTTCGTATTTCCGGATGTACAAGAAAAAAATCGCAAGAGTAATTTCGCATGTAAAGGTGTATATATTATA
>NC_051413.1:5423016-5423410 GCF_015228065.2 Penaeus monodon
TTACGAAAAGAACAAATTCATGTTCTACCTTCCATAACAGATCAAAATAATTTACCCGAAGGAATGTTTTGCTAATCTTTTAAAAACTCTTCTACTCTTCTTCTTTTATTCTGTTCATTCTCTATCCCCCTTTCCTGATTTTTTTTCTTATTTTATCCCTCTTCTCTTTTATCATATTCCTTTCTAATATTCTCACTGTTTTTTTGGATTGCTTGTTCGTCTGCTTGCGTATTTCTTCACGCAATACTTGGCAGCCGGGCCTCAGAGGCTAATCTCGTGGCCTGCTTCATTAACACAGCGCGCATTTAGTGGTTATATCTCCTTTTGACTTGCCTTGACTTTACAAATACACACAGTAGATATATTTTATCTCTCCCTCCTTCTCATCTCCCTG
>NC_051413.1:5424069-5424167 GCF_015228065.2 Penaeus monodon
GAAGATCCATTCGAAGATCTCGCCCAAATATTAAACAGGAGCTGATAAAGGATTCAGCCCAACATCAAAGTGTCTCTGTCCTAATTCAGTTTGTTCTT
>NC_051413.1:5424407-5424558 GCF_015228065.2 Penaeus monodon
GCTCGCGGGGACGACACGCGCAAATGAAGAACGCGAACGTACATTAGGAGCCCTTTTAATATTTAAATAGGTTATCTCAAACGCTCTCAGGATCATGGAAGCAAATTCCGTTACGTTTTTAGCTTTGTAATGATTTCACTTTTTTTTAAGG
>NC_051413.1:5424979-5425375 GCF_015228065.2 Penaeus monodon
TATCTAGAATAAGAATCCAATGAGAAATAAAATCACAAAAGAACAAAAAAATAAATAAAAGAATGAGATACTAAAAAAATTAGTCGAAGAGTAGTTGAAAATAAACAAACCAAACTATCAATAAAAAAAAAACTCAAAATAAAACCAAAGCAAAGAAAAAATCTAAAATAAGAATTAGAAATAAAATTTAAAAAGCTGCCAAAAAAGGGGGGAAAAGGAAAAATCAAAATACCAAGTCAATATTTCAAGAAACCGTATTCCGTTTTCTTAGTGTTTTCACTCCAAACGGCTTCTTCCAAAGACCATCAAAAAAGTTTGGTAATTAATCCGGACTCGACACAGAAGCCTCCATTCAACTCGGCGCTTTCAAAAACACCGCAGAAAATCGAGATATTG
>NC_051413.1:5426164-5426237 GCF_015228065.2 Penaeus monodon
CGCGACCTGAAAAAAACAATAACAATAAAAGAGAAGGCATTAAGCAATCAAATAAACCCTTCTCAATTAATGT
>NC_051413.1:5426751-5427153 GCF_015228065.2 Penaeus monodon
GATATAAAATTATTCAAGCGACGACACTGCAGAACGATGTTAGCAGCTGAGGGTTAACGGCAGAAAATGTCATCGACACTGAACAACAGTAGTGTTAGATTTTTAAATATTTCTCTTTGCTCTAATCCTCAGAAAAAAAAAATATTTCTACATTTTTTCCCTTTTTATTGAAAACGATAATAATAACATTTAACAATATCTACTTGTGTATTTCATTCGTTTCTCTATCTTTCCCATCTTTGCTCTGGACTAACACTCGCGAAGCACACACGACGATATTCACATATACGTTTACATATTCGTTCCGCTAATAATCGCTGGCGTCCAAAGAGGAGGCTTGTCTTTTAACAATACATACTGTTCTGACGCAGTTCTGAGAGGAATGTCATTTTACAAAATACA
>NC_051413.1:5427633-5427789 GCF_015228065.2 Penaeus monodon
AAACAAAAGCTAAAACCGAACACGTGAGCGCCGCCGCCACTGCTTTGCTTAAGTGCCGTGATTGCTGGCACTCAAGGCGGAGCTCGTGTTCCAACAGACGTCAATTCACGAGGTAATTCGTATAAGTCACCTGTTCCCTTCCTTCAGCCAGCCCTC
>NC_051413.1:5427871-5428543 GCF_015228065.2 Penaeus monodon
CCTCGCAGTTCACGCATACGGGGTCGTTCGCATATCGATGGCGCATTCACGCCGGATTCACGGTCCTCGCCTTTCCCGTGGTAACCCCCTCTGACAGACCTACCGAGATGTTACCACATGCAATTGCATAACTGTTGCAACGCTGCTTGACTCTGACGCCATTCTGACTTCGAACGACTCTTCTTCGACTGTTCTCTCTTGAGCTCTGCCAAAATGAGAGAGAGAGAGAGAAAAAAAATTCTGCGGAGGAATATGACGGCAACTGCGTCATTTTCGGTAGCATGTTAACTTCCCCCCCCCCTCCCAAGTCTAAAATATTCAGCTTCCAAGAACGACCAACAGAAATGGACTTTGATGGCTGTATGATCTATAATTACTGCTTCGCTTCAAATGTAAAACTAAATGAAAGCTAATCACACAACGAGAGAGCGGATATTAAATTCACCGGCGAAGTAAGCGAACATAAGTACTAGTCAAATGTACGCCGTATGTCTATTTGTATATTTATCCACCAACCTGCCATTGTCAATTTAACCCATAATCATCATCTAAATATTTTAAAGAGAATAAGAAAAAAAAAATAAACATTTCCGAATATTAATTAATACATAAACCTCTATACCTTCCAGCTCAACCCTGTTCAGCAACAAGGAAACAAGATGACGACGGATA
>NC_051413.1:5429918-5430040 GCF_015228065.2 Penaeus monodon
CGTAAAAATCAATCAATAAATAGAATTATCAAAAGGAAGAACAACAATCAAACACACGACAAAATACAGCACACGAAAAGGCAACAGAATCATCGAAATATCATTAAATCAATTACACAACG
>NC_051413.1:5430077-5431095 GCF_015228065.2 Penaeus monodon
TGGATACAGAGAGAGATATGTCAGACCATGCGCCAGGCGTCTCCTAGTGGTGTCAGATAGGCCTATGTTATTTCTATCTCTTCATTTGCGGTATCCTATCTCATTTCTTCTCGTAAGTCTTTTTATTCATATTTACTTTCATAACACCATCATCGTTATTAGTATTATCAAAATATAAAACGTATTCATTATTACATAATCATGTGGTTATGATTATTATCACCTACAGTGCATTGATTATATCTATCTCCATATCTATACGAACTGCAAATCAAGAGATAAACAGAAAAAATATAAATAAAACAAACAATCCTTCAAAGGAAAAGAATTTTATCCGAATCAAAGGACCAAAATCAACACAAGTAGCGGTAAGAAATTAAGCGGAAATTTGCACAACGATGAAATATTAATCACACCTTTACTCGGTCCTTAAAACAAACACATATCTCTAATTAGCATCCCCCCCCCCCCATCCCTACATCTTTATCAGCGCGGTAAAAGGTACATAAAGAGATGGGGTATATTAATGACGAAGATGAGGATTATATAGAGCAATGAATGATAAAAAGTTAAACAGGGAATTAATGGCGGGAAGATAATGAATGAATTTCACGATAAACAAATCAGATTTATTACGTAACTACGGGCAAAACGCCGCTTTATGACGAAAATAGAGACAAGGCAATAAAAACAACATAGCAGTGACAGAGACCAACCTAGAGCAAGATTCTGAAGCGTGAAACTATACTTGAATACGAAAGGACCGACTGTATCACAGCAGAAAGATAACTAAGCGGGAACGGATCCTTGGCGTTCGAAAGTGGGTGAAAAAGCATGACGTCAATGGAAATAATAAAAAAAGAAATTATTATTAAAGATGCAGAAAACAATGATGATAATGATAATTGTAGCGATATTATTAATATAACAACTGGAAATTATGATAATATAAAATACAAACAATCACAGAAATAATATACCAACAAAATAGAAAATAACAAGATAATTACAAGGCGGG
>NC_051413.1:5431203-5431755 GCF_015228065.2 Penaeus monodon
CGGAACATACCAATACGTGACCGGCAACAGCAACTCTATAATTAGCGTATGACGTCATTGACGTGCTAACCTGTTATTACATTATTTCGTATATTTACCTATGACACAAGGCCACAGAGGGGGGAAATCAACTAAAAAATAACGTATTTCGTGAAAAGATTATCCTCGCAAAGAACGCCGTTTATCCTATGACAAATACGTCGCTAACCTAGCAGAGTACGCTAAACACGGGGAAATGCGCTATTACGGTCCCCAAAAAAGGAAAATAAATAAAGTTACGAAATTTATGTAGATGTAGCGGGAATAAAATCTGTCGGAGGCGTAACGGGAGGCGGGAAAGGCAGGGTTACAGCGCAAAATGCAGTTGTAGAGACACTTTTAACTGAAACAGTAATATAGCGGAAACAAGACCGTAGCGAGAACAGCTGAACATCGTCGGAATTCAGGGTAGACAGTAGATTTTGGCGCGAAAGGGTGAGGGCGTTTGTGAGTTTTAGCCTGACTGAGTAATGAGATGCTGTTGAACATTTTGTAGTATTTGCTTGTGGACGA
>NC_051413.1:5432010-5432405 GCF_015228065.2 Penaeus monodon
CCCCATTCTCCACCCTTGTCACCCATTTCCTCTGACATCTCTCTCTCTCTCTTCCACTTCACTTTTCAGCTTATCAATAATTCCATTTTTCCATCATTACTCAATCCTCTTACATCGCAAACGAACCTCCCCCCCCCCCTCCTCCCTCCCTGCACCTCCCCGATACAGGAAAAAACGGCTTTCAAAAACTGCAATATCCTCATCATGACTGCTCAATTACGTCCTAAAACATCTAGTGCATCTAATTGCAATGATTGTTAATTTTGTTCTCAATGCTGGAAAAGAGAGAAGGTTAATGACCCATCGCCTAATCATGCACGGATCATGGCAACTGTCATGCGGGCGAGCACTATTCTGCAATGAAACGGAGATTTGAAACTTCGGCTTAGATGTAT
>NC_051413.1:5432566-5432663 GCF_015228065.2 Penaeus monodon
CGCTGTTTGTATAAACACTGTTTATTGATATAGATAATGGCTATATGATTGGTGCAAATATCATTTCAATTTACAACCATAATCTTTCAATTCTCTC
>NC_051413.1:5432750-5432905 GCF_015228065.2 Penaeus monodon
CTCACAAATGCTTATATACGCGCACGTTTACAGACACGGCTTTTGAATAACAAAAAATCAGCATTTCATATGCAAATGAAGGATTTGTACAAAAACAAGCAATATATCTTAATAACTTTACGCAATTACGGCTCATAAAGCTATAATGGACGTGC
>NC_051413.1:5433501-5434180 GCF_015228065.2 Penaeus monodon
GATCTACTAGACAACAACGTAATAAGTAAGTGCACAAACCCATAAAAGGAAACCACAAAACTCCTCGGTACATGCATATTTTGTTTTCTTTTTTTATCAATATGATCCTCAAAACTCCTACCCCCCTCCCCCCCTTCCCCTCGCCAGATCACAGAAATCCGATCATTTGCTTAGATACGCATTTACGACAAAAGTCAACCCCGTTCTTATAGCATAGTTTCCAAAACTCGACGAATCTTTAGCAAGCTCAGAGGAGGAAAAGGAGGAGAAAAAAAATGCATGTACGAATGTCATCATTTCACCGTCCACAAAAATGAAGAAAAAAAAAGGTCAGAGAGATAGACAAAGGGAGAAGAAACCAATAAAAAAAGCCTTAGTGAAGTTAATATTGCAACAGATTCCACAAACAAGAAAGAAAAGCCTGCCAAAAGAAAAACGCAAAAGAGTTTTCGAATTACCGTACCCTCCCCGTCCGCCATTGCTCTCCGCCCGGTCGCAGAGGCCGACACAGCAAGCCGGTCTTTCATTTTTCAACGAATTCTTCCCCGTCGCGTTTATTCATCTCATTCAGCAGTATCATAGGCCTACTTTAGGCGAAGGTAAAATTGAGAAAAGGTAGTCTAGAAAAGGGGGGGCTATATAAACTGAGAGAGATAAGGAAGGAATATATTAGCGATTG
>NC_051413.1:5434204-5434671 GCF_015228065.2 Penaeus monodon
CCCAGTCGTACAGATACAACGTACAACTAAATATACCTATTTTCCCCCCATAATCTCATCAAATATGAGTTAATCACAGCTGATGAACCGTACACAAACTGTCCATCCATCGCTCAAAGAGGGCAACTAATACGCAGTTGATCCCAAAAACCATTCATAAAAAGGGACGTAATTAAGACAAGAGAAATTATTCGCATTCAACATAAAAAATATAGTGTAAAAATAGCCTCATCTGGCCGAACTGATTGCAGGGAAATGCTAACCTCAATATACTTAATACATATTAGTCTACTTCAGTTTTGCAAGTGTATGGATGTTGTACTTACATGTATAATACTCGTATAACACATAGACAGATACACACCTAGATATAGAAGCAATGCTCCTGCCATTAAATATGTTCAAAATGCCCATGTTACGATATCAAGTCAGTATCTAAAAGACACATAAATCATAATTTTCACCAC
>NC_051413.1:5434721-5434821 GCF_015228065.2 Penaeus monodon
CAAAATATCCTTCCTAAACTTCTGCATAGGAGGAGCTCGGTTCCCAAATACACTAATTGGACACCCCCCTTTTTTCGGGGAAAGGGGGGTGGGGGTAAGT
>NC_051413.1:5434851-5434983 GCF_015228065.2 Penaeus monodon
ATCGCTAGGCCACCGATCAGCAGGGATGTAACAGCCCCCTCTCGCTTCCTTCCTGATGAATAAATTCAGAGGGAAAAAAAAATCTATCATCCAAACTGACTAATTATTCCGATGATGATGTAACTTCGCTGA
>NC_051413.1:5435009-5435128 GCF_015228065.2 Penaeus monodon
GAGACTTCCCATAGATATGCATAAGGTTGACTTCCTGATAATTCATTACGCGCTGTGTAAGGAGGTTTGAATTGTAGATTATAATGTTAATCAGAGGGAGAGAGAGCATGAAAAGGAGT
>NC_051413.1:5435209-5435993 GCF_015228065.2 Penaeus monodon
AGGTTAATAAAAGGCATACAATGATACGGAGAAATAAAACAGAGAATAAGAGAAAGAATCGAAAGAGATGCTGAGAAAGAAGTGAAACAAGTAAAAACACCTCGAAAAAAATACGGTTTCAGTCTTACAAAATCTCTCAATTGAAGCGAATCGCACAATCACCACCAAGAGAGAAAAGAGAAGCAATTGCCCGCGAAATTTTCAATATTACACGTCGGGGAGCGCGGGAATCACAATCTGCACCCATGGTTATCGCCGCCATGTTTTCATTGTCAAAACAAAATTAGGATATTTTCTCAGGTTGCATTCGCTGTGCTTCCTTCTCTCTCTGGCCGTCGTTATGGCTATCAAGGGTTTCTCTTACTTATATTCTATTCTATTTTGACGTGGCAGTCTACATAACACGATGTAAAAAGCATCTGCGTTCTAGTGTTATCGTGCGACCGATCAGCTGTTAGCTCTTTTCCGCCATTTGAAGCGTGAATTGTCCAATTCATTACTAGGATATTTCATCTTTCTCTCCCATCGAAATCATATATATTATTAAGTGTATCATGATCATGCTTACTATTATCATTATCATAATAATCATTACCGTTGATTATGATTACAGATATCATGTTTTTTTCTAAATTATCAGTGGCTATTTTGTAATGATCACAGCTAATATAAAGGTTAATAATATCGGCGCTACCATTGCCATTAATTGAACCACTAACATCCTGCTTAGCCAAACGACGATGACAGTGCGTTCTCCGACAACCTTCGTCACCCCCCCCCCCCC
>NC_051413.1:5436045-5436466 GCF_015228065.2 Penaeus monodon
CGTAATCGCTAGCATTGTCTGCCGAGATATTGCGAGTGTTCAAAGAATTTGCGCACCGAAGACAGCGTGGACGTATTCGGACCCACCCCTCGGCAAGGTCGTTACCTGGATGACTAGTAGAATTTTGCCCCTAATTATTGCCCTTGTTTGGTGTCATTGGAAGATGTAAAAAGATAGAGACATGCTTTATCAGTAGCAGCTACATTAAGGATAAAATGGAAGGATTTAATTAGTTTAATTAGTGCATTAAGATTCTAAAAAAAAGTAGACGTTACGCTTGAGTGAGCATCACCCGCACAATCACTGTGTCCGAACGCATTGTGCGGGTTTGTTAGTTTTGAGCGAAATTTGGGTCAATTCTGTGGAAATCCCTGTTTTAGAAACTTATATCAAGATTCAGCGAACAACCCCATTAATGCAG
>NC_051413.1:5436507-5436790 GCF_015228065.2 Penaeus monodon
CCCTGACAACCCTGACTTATGCTACAGTATATTCCTTTCGCTGACGTTTCGGACCCAGGCATCGGAGACGCGAAATCTCCGAAATCTTTCTTAAACAAAACCATTTATCGCCAAAATATAAATATATATAATAGACATTCCCTCTATGACAATTAGGAAATGTTCTGATTAAAAATTGTATATAAGAAAAGAACAGCGCATTTTTCGCCCGAATAGCAGGCATATTGCGAGGTCAGTACACAGGTAAGGGAGCCAATTTACTCTTGCCAGCTATGTCGTCGTG
>NC_051413.1:5436970-5437264 GCF_015228065.2 Penaeus monodon
TAATGCGCGTTTACAGAAAGTCCGAGGCGCTGATGCCAATAATCCATCGACGGCACTTGACAGGTTTTATTCACAAAATAAGCCATTCGCGATTCCTTCCCGCGGAACAGCAGGAAAGCCGCTATTTCAAAACCGTATGATACCATAGTACTGTTGCCAACAAGATCCGTTTCCAAAATCCTCCTTCAATTCCTGACAGATCTACAAGTAACGATCTGCAATGCGTTTATTCTTTAATAGGCATTGGCGGCTGACGGAAGCTACACCATCAATCGTGTCCACCGGTAGCTATAC
>NC_051413.1:5438018-5438247 GCF_015228065.2 Penaeus monodon
TTCTTAGACTGTTTGAAGAAAGATTCATTTTTGGAAGATGTAAATACTGACATATGAATAGATGCTGACATAGCTATTGACATAAATCATTCACTACGCATACTTACGTATACAAAAAATATAAATAAATAAATAGTCTGGGAGAACTGTTTTGATTTGAAAGGAAGTTAAAGTTAAGCAAATAAGAGATTACGCCTCAAGTGGTCTTGACCTGTTTTACTCATAATAT
>NC_051413.1:5438886-5438978 GCF_015228065.2 Penaeus monodon
AACAGAATTAGAACAAATTCTCCAGATGAAATACCAAAATTGGAAATAACAAGAAAAAAATTCTTCCTCATGACACAGTCCCAGAAATACAT
>NC_051413.1:5439116-5439362 GCF_015228065.2 Penaeus monodon
AACAGCAAAAGAATCCAGATTACATACCAACACCGCAAATATCAACGCCGAAACACTCTCCTCATTAACCTCAAACACTGATACGGAAATAAATTCTCCACGAACTCTCCAAGTCGCCGTGCAGATGAAGGCGAAGACTCAACGAACTTACCTATGAACAAGATGCTGAGGACCACACATGCCAGGGTCGCGTGGGATTTCATAGTTGTAGAGGAAGACGGTCGTGATATCTTGCCAAACTTATTC
>NC_051413.1:5439426-5439641 GCF_015228065.2 Penaeus monodon
TTTTTTTAAATATCACTTTATTCGTTATCTTTCGTGTTCTTGGCACTTTTGTTTTCTCTCTCTCTCTTTCGCTATCTTTCGTTATTTGTAGCTTTTTCTTAGCTCCTTCCTTTCCCGTAGCAAAATGGGGGCTGTGTTTCTTCAAGACTGCAAGACCGCGTTCAGAGTATTTCTACGCTTATTAAGGTTCGTTAATCAATCTGACTGGGGAATGG
>NC_051413.1:5439683-5439797 GCF_015228065.2 Penaeus monodon
TACATAACTGTACGAGAAATAATTGATTATACGATGTCAGGTCTCCATACTGTGTCTTCTCCAAGAACTAGTCAGAAGCAAATATGACAATTATCGGTGGTATGTTAATCACCA
>NC_051413.1:5441715-5441811 GCF_015228065.2 Penaeus monodon
GCATGTATATATTTACGTACGTTGACACAATTTCGAATATGTTAACTGTTAATTAATTACCTTTGATTAAAATAAAACTTTCTTAAAACAATTTGT
>NC_051413.1:5441908-5442890 GCF_015228065.2 Penaeus monodon
TTACTAACGTACAATAAACATTATATACTTTTTATTACTTCATGTCAACTTAAACGAAAAAAAAACATTATCTTCAGTTACGGGCCAACACTTGCGCGTAACTTGAAGTACATAGCTGGATTGAGCGTTCAGTGGAACTCCGCTCAAAGTTACCAAAACTTTTGAACAAAACTAAATAAAACTTGTTGGATATCATACAGCATTGTGGTAACAAAGCCAAAAAACTGAAAAACGTGTACACATTAACCATCCACACATACAATTTTCCGATTTCGTCACTGTTTTCAGTCCGAGTTAAGTGATGTAGGCGCAGAAAGAGAGCGACTAAATTCAACCTTCCTGACGGCCGCGTGGACCAACACTGAGCCGCCAACGCGAGATCTCCCATGCCGAGATCTTGCTTTGGTTGCCACGTAATGATTATCTCGTCTGGCCAGGAATTAATGATATTCCTCTCTTTTAACGGCTGATGCATGTGTATAGAAAAGAATATTTCGTATAAATGTACTTGCTCTACTTTTTGGTCCTTACTAAAGAATGAACTCGTTAATGGAACAAGACTGGGAAAGTAAAAATGGCGGGTGCTAATACACAAATGGACAAGACTGATCATTTTACATTGAATTTTATCCGAATGAGTTCATTGCACAGTGCCATGAACTACGCAATAACAAACGGGAGTACACGGCGAAAAAAGAAACGGTACAAATACACACACATTTGCGTACAAAAGGACAATGTTTGTTCCTCCAGGTATAAACACAGTTGCCAGGTAATGAATAAAGCAGGTGACCTGATGACTGGTGAAGTAAATGTGTCTTCACTAAACATATGGTGTTCGTCGCTCGAATTTCACTTCTGCGAGGAAAAGTTAACTGTCGACGCATACATCCGTCATTATCGTTGTTATGAGAGTCTGTGGACGACTATGCATGGTAATTAGTCTCAGGAGGGAGAGTGATGGAATGCTCCATGCAGTGTT
>NC_051413.1:5443853-5444078 GCF_015228065.2 Penaeus monodon
CTCCATATAAACCAAATCATACTTCGTAATTACAGCTAAGATTAGTGATAGTGGTAATCGATATATGATACCGCTCTATTCAATATCACAAAATTCTAATCACAAGGAATAGACGGACCGTCTATGCAAATGAACTGCCACAAACCTTACGTATTCTATCAGACCTCAGTCTCGATCTCTCCATCCCTAATCCATATACATATTGCGCTCATATGTATAACTTGA
>NC_051413.1:5444340-5444481 GCF_015228065.2 Penaeus monodon
AGCCTCTTTCGTCAGATATACTCAATACCGGATGAGCGTGAATATACATATAAAATCAAGAAAAGGTATGGATAATAACTCATCTGTCAAACGGCTAAACACTCAATATCTCCTTTATGATATTAATGAAACAAAGCTTCG
>NC_051413.1:5444566-5444829 GCF_015228065.2 Penaeus monodon
CCACTCCTCCCTTCCTCTCTCCTTCTGCTAGTGATAAATATTATCAACAATCAACTGTAATAGCTTTGAAACGCAGGATTCAGCGGGAAAAAGTCCACTCTGTATGTTTTTCTTTATAAGAAGGGGATACAACACTTATCAGCTTATATCATTTGATATCCTTTGATACGCTAACTACGGCGAGATAAACAGGCTAAAGATTTTTTTTTTAACTGGTATTATTACTTTTGAAATGGGTGTTTTGTTAATCATTGGCGGTGATT
>NC_051413.1:5444931-5445164 GCF_015228065.2 Penaeus monodon
ATGCTGAGGTTGCTACTAATACTTCAACTTTTATCATTTTCTTAGTATTGTATTGTTTTGGTCACTATCATCATTACCATGGTACAAATTTCCATCTGCAACATTTCATCGGCATAATTAATGTGACAATCATTAATATCATCATCATTGTTAATATCTTAGTTGTCGTTGTTTAATTGTCTTTGTTAATGTCTTAATAGCAATTAATATAGCAGATGTAGTAACAACATTCT
>NC_051413.1:5445503-5445745 GCF_015228065.2 Penaeus monodon
ATTCAACCAATAATCATCACGTACTAACGATGCCAGTAACGATATTTAAATCACAGTCATATTGGAACGATTATTACTGATGGCGTTCAGTTTTTTTGCTTTTATTATAATCCCTGGCAAAGTTACTATCATTTTCATAATTTGTATAAACATTATACTTATAATTCTTATTACTGGCTTCATAATATAATTGATATTAGAGGCATTGTGAACATGCAGTAGTCTTCCATTTCTTCATTAAT
>NC_051413.1:5446884-5447102 GCF_015228065.2 Penaeus monodon
GACCTTGATCATAGGAACCGGGAATCAATTAAGAAATTTTGCGGTCCGAGAAACCATACATTACAAAAGTGGTTTATCTGCATCAGTGGACGCCCAAAGACAATCGAACTTCCGCGTATCTTTTGGGTAATGTGGGAAGTAGTACATAGTGAGTATGGTTGGCCTTCTTGAATGCATTACAGCTTGGTGTTTACATCTTCCACTCTCAGTCTGGTACG
>NC_051413.1:5447392-5447592 GCF_015228065.2 Penaeus monodon
AAATATCGCGTTATTAAGGTAGCTTAGTCGTATTATAAGAGATCGAGCAAGAAATTCTCCCTCTTTCTATATTTTCTGCGGCTACTTCCCTCTGCTACGAAAATGGGATTTCGAGGTGTGTGGTGGCGTAAAAGTTCCTATAATCTCGATAGTTGCGTCATTAAATAATTCGCACACAAAAGATAAGCGTATGTATTGTG
>NC_051413.1:5447934-5448254 GCF_015228065.2 Penaeus monodon
AGAGATTCTACCATATTTCCTAGCGTAGGAAGAGAATCAAACATCTTTTTAAACAACAACAATAAAAATCACACGTTGATATCATAATCGCATATGATCCATGGAGATTCCGCCAAAAGACATCGGATATAATCTCCATATCACAGTAATCGTCTAGTGAATTACACTAATGACACGGATTAAAACGACACACAGATTGCACTTGGCGGGTGAATCTTGTCAAGGCCGGCTGCTTGCGGGCTCCCGGTGAACGAAGACTGAGGGACACAGGTCTTCCGTTAACGGTTTCTGGGTTTTTAGTCTTCGTGTGTTGATGCGCA
>NC_051413.1:5448472-5449151 GCF_015228065.2 Penaeus monodon
ATTCAACCAATAATCATCACGTATTAACGATGCCAGTGAGACCTCGAAGACATAACCATATGAGAAATCGTTCCCATCAAAATGCTAAAAGCTGAAACAGAGAGAAAAAGGAAAATTCATGTAACCCTGACATCCATGAAAATGTCAATTATTCGAGCTAATACACATGGCATCCTCCTGCGTCACTTAACCTGAAATTTTGTATTTATTTTCAAACATTTCTGGATATCGTGACGGCTGGAAAGAGAAGAGCGAGAGAGGGAGAGAATGGGAGAGAGATGGGTGAGGGGGGAAAAGGGAGAGAGATGGGTGAGGGAAAGAGAAGGGTGAGGGAGATAATGGGAGAGATGGGTGAGGGAGAGAGAAAGGAGTGAGGGAGAGGAAGAGAGAGAGAAGGATGAGAGAAAGAAGGGGAGAGAGGAGGGTGAGAGAGAGAAAGGAAAAGAGATGGATGAGGGAAAGAAGGGGAGACAGAAGAATGAGGGAGAGAAAGGAAGGGAGAAGGGTGAGAGAGAGAAAGGAGGAGATATGGGTGAGGGAGAGAGAAGGGTCAGGGAGAAAAAGGGAAGAGAGAAAGGTGAGGGAGGCAGGAGGGCAGAGGAGAAAGAGAGAGTGAAAGCAAGAAGGAAAGAGGTGGGGGATGAGGGGGCTAAAAAAAAAGAGAAACAGGAAAGGATGA
>NC_051413.1:5449772-5450212 GCF_015228065.2 Penaeus monodon
CGCGAACAAAACAAAAAAAAAACAGAATCATAAAAAGCCTTACTTAAAGACAGCAAGAGAGAGAGAGAAAAAATCCCCAACGAAAGAATTAAGAGACAGAGCTGGAGTCATTGTTTACCACACACTTTCTTCTATATAAAAGGTAAACAGAAAATATAAGCAGGAGAGAACGAGGGGAAAAAAGGTGTTCGTGTAGTACGTACACAAGAGGAAAATAAATAGCCCTTAGGAAATAAGTCGAGATAAAGTTAGGTTAGATTCACAATTTTTCGTTCGGCCGAAGATAACGGAATTAGACAAAGATCCCGCGCGGCGACTTGTCCGATTCCTTGCGTTCTTATCGGGGAAAGCAACCGTTTCGGACGTTGACATTCCTAATGTATTCTGATTTTTACAGCGTCTTTTCTGTGCTTGTTTTTTTGCTTTACCTCTGATCAAAA
>NC_051413.1:5450854-5451098 GCF_015228065.2 Penaeus monodon
GTAGAATATTCTACTGCATGTGATTTCCCTTCACGACTCCGATATGTGATTAGGCAATGAGTCAGCACATTTCCTCCCGGCCTGAGATTTACCAAAATACACTTTCCTTCCACGTTTTCTATGATGATGCAGCAGAGAGACCGGTGAAATTTATAATTTGCCTAGAAGGAAATACGGGTTATGTGTTATGGCGTCCATGAATCTTTCACGGTTCAGCGTTATTTTAGAAATGACAGATGTCAAC
>NC_051413.1:5451624-5452656 GCF_015228065.2 Penaeus monodon
CCCCATTACCCCCTCCCAGATCACTTCTCAGGAACTGTGATATTTGCAAGCGAGCTTTCGGTGGGAGTGTGATGTTGCAAGATATTCGCCGATTAGATTCATCAAAGATATTGCATCTTGCATCTCTCCTTTCTTTCTTATTTCCTTAACGTGAGAAAACTGCAGCATCTTCTAGTGACTTAAGCCTAGTCGTTCCTTTGAGGCCATGGCAACTTAGGTAACAGTAACTTGGGTAATTGGTAACTTAGGTGATTGATAATACTGGAAGGCTATAATTCGAACGTTTGTTGCATGGATAATCTTTATATTTTAAGCCTTAGTTACTCTTAACTAGTATAAATGACGACATGAGTAACTGGTAACATAAATAATCGGCAAGTCAGTAAGTCAAGTTCCTTGTGTGAACGGCATAATCTATTATCATTCTCAGGTATTCTTCTATAGACATTGTATATGTAATTATCTTAATGGCTCGAAATACAAAATCACTCAAAAAGAGAATCGTTTAAATCGGAAACAACCCTCTTCCTGTTAGATTACACTTTATCTCGATCTTTTGAGTTTATACCAAGCATCTATAATCTCTTTACTTAATAACGAAACAAATCAGTGGCAATTTTTCCAAAGTTACTAGGAGGGAAGAGGTTGTTTGTGTGCTTGTATTTGCTTGCGTGCACTTTTTTGTGGAATTGTTTGTATTTGTGTGTGGACACTATAGATCACAGAACATTTTATTAGGACACAAATGAAGGATTGTATTATAGAGGACCGATGGCAAAGCAATGACCATTTGAGATTCAGAAAAAGAACCCAAAAGTATATTCCATTAGAGGCATTTCTTTATTGTTCGTGCTTTATATTTATCCCACGACCAACCCGTTTTCGGCTCTATGGGTCCCGAGGCGCTACCTAACATTCGAAATATGCCAAAGGGGCATCGCTAGAGAGGCTAATGGGGGATGTTGGTAAGGGCGTTGGGATACCATAGTCCAACTGTTCCTAAGAGTATCCACTGACCTTAATCCGGCCCTG
>NC_051413.1:5452753-5453720 GCF_015228065.2 Penaeus monodon
GCTACGTTTTTCCTTCTTTCTCCCCTAGGCAGGAAACAAGAATAAAACCGCAATGGACTATAATTTGTGGCCGTCACTCGATGCCGCCGCGTCAGCCACGTACGTACAAATCGTATGTGCTCTAAGCGCATTACGTGGACTTACCACGTCTGATTAAATGCTTTCCCGTTTTCTCTCTGTACACCTGTTCGACGCACGGGGAAGTTGGGCGGGAGAAGAGTTTCCTCTATTCCTTCGCGCATCGTGACTTCGCCATAAAAAAGGAGAGAAAAAGATGAGGAAAACTGGAAATAATTAATATGTTGACACGCTGGAGTTGTATCAGAGTCCATCACCGTGATTTCCCTCTTAATCACGCGTGGCTTGTGTCACTCGCCGCCGTCCACTTACCACAAAACTGGTCAGCCAATCACAGTTCAGGATGAGCGCCGTCGCATCGTCCCCGTCGACCAATGAGGAGCGAGGAGAGTGTGACTCGGCTCACGCAACAAGTGAGAGTGTGGGAAACGCCAAAACATAAAATCAAATTTTGTCCATTACACATATGCGCTGCCCGGCTTGTGACTCTTGGGGTTAGAGCGTCACACTTCGATTCCTTATGAGATCACACAGAGCTAACTTGACCGGAAATGAACATGAAGGAAGAGATGAGAGCGAATTCTCCAGGGAATTCTCACAGCGAAACGGGAAGAATGCACACTCAGGCGTTTCATATGACATTTGCACGTATGTTTTGGCGAGTATGTCGACATAACAATGAACTTGTATCCAGTGAAATTCTTGTTAGTTCGGCTGGGTTAGGTGAAAGCAGATAAAATTCATACAGGATGTGTGGTGCTTTATATCTCTACACACAAAAAACTAGCTACGGTTTATGCCACATAAATTTTGAGCTTTCATATTCCTCCCTAATATTACAGAACTATATTCTATACTTCTCTTAACAGGTGGAGTACTGAAAACCAGT
>NC_051413.1:5454127-5454383 GCF_015228065.2 Penaeus monodon
CTTGCTAATGTTGCTTACATCCGATTACTTCTGAGATAAGCAATAATACACAGCCAGGCTATTGTGTATATTTATTTGTCATCGTCTTATGTGGTGTAAATACGTTACTTCTATACATCGATTAAAGAAAAAAAAGCATTGTAAAGAAAGTCAAAATGTAGCAGCAGAATGAAATCAGAAAATGTGTTCAGAGCAAGGAATATATATATGTATATGCTTATATAGACCTTGGTTCGGAGAGCAGTAGAGTCTTGTT
>NC_051413.1:5454696-5455492 GCF_015228065.2 Penaeus monodon
TGCCTCTTAAGTGTAGAAGCTATTGCGTGACTAACAAATATTCACTTTTCGACGGATTAGAGGGCGTCCATTTACGCAGACATCCTATGAGCTATCTCCCGCTGCAAGTCGAAGTTCCCCTGTAAATATTTCCTTCTCATGCGGGCTGGATTTCCACTGTTGTCCATGTCCTAATATGAATAGTAGAAAGAAGGATTTGGAAATGGGCGCCACTAAGTCGAAGTGGGGACATTTACCCTTCGGCGTTCTGTGGCGGCTGTCATCACCTTGGCCTCTGAACCATTCGGACTTTAATAACTAATGATATTGGGACACAGTGCTAGTGCCTCATTAAGGTTGCCTCACGTACCGAATTCGTAGCAAGGAGAAAGGGGATTTCGCCCGTGGCTCCCCAATAGCCAAATTGTAGTTGTTTTACATTGTATGGAATTAACAAGATGAAAATGCAAAGAACTAAGCATATTCCTAGACCTGTTATTCTCTCATCCAGTTGTCCATGAATATGTAATAAAATTATATTTGAATACTTCGGAGCGTGTTTTTGTTGACACGCGTTGTAAGTCTGAAATTATGTGAAAATACTACTGATTCCATAGTTGTGTATATTGTCCATTCTTATATTAAGATGATTTGTATTATTAAAGGATGGAAAGGAGGCTCTTAGGTTGAGATAGAAAAGAAAAACAGAAAAGTGACTGGCTCATAATTCTGTTCTGTCATTTCCCTATTTACCTGTCTTAACCATTATTTGTAACCGACGTTTATCTATCGTTTTCTCCCATATAGCCTCTTCTTG
>NC_051413.1:5455722-5456076 GCF_015228065.2 Penaeus monodon
GTTGTTTTAGCACCTCTTGCGCCTCTAGCTGAGATCAACGTTTTTTTCAGTGTTTAGCATGATGTCACCTCTCGTCTCCCATTACAAATTAGTGACCGGCCCCACCTTACCTTTTTTAAAAATTAAAGAAAGAAAGAAAGGAGAGGAACTATGAATGATATGGTAAATTTAGATATGCAGAATGGACTGAAATATTTTTCTTGTGGGATCATTTATCTGTTTACCTTTTTCCTCTTGCTATCTTCTTGTCTTAGCTTTTGTAAATATTTATTATTTTCTTTGTACATACATTTAATTTCCTCTATTTCTTCTATTCGTGCGTGTTATCTTAAAAGAAAAAAAACAGAAATCACA
>NC_051413.1:5460686-5460813 GCF_015228065.2 Penaeus monodon
CGCCTCTCCGCCTCGAGTCTCGCCGGGTGCCCCTCCCTCGTGCCCCACTCCAGGGCTTCCCGCGGCGCTTCAATGGGCTTGTCACTCACCCTTGTAGAGTGGCATCGCTCAACGGGCAGGGTTTTCG
>NC_051413.1:5465615-5466323 GCF_015228065.2 Penaeus monodon
CTTTTATCTCGCGAACGAAAATGGATATCAACTTGAAACTTCTTGCGAGCCGAGCCAGTCTCTTACGCCCATCGAAAACCTTTTTTTTTTCGACGGGAAATCAAAGAAAACGACAATTACCGTTGCAGGGTCAATGCCAGAGCTAAAAGGAGTCGATGCTCCCGCAAATCTCATAGCACACAAATTCGCCGGAAGCACAGCTGTCGTCACTTGATCCTCCTGTAACCCTTGGGAAGATCTAAAGCTTCACGAGTTAAATCCCCGCCCGTCAGTCAGTGAACCGCTCATGTTCTCATAGGGTTCACATGAGCCTCTGGCTGCCTACATCTCATCAGCGCCGTAAGTATTAAGTTCTAATCCTACAAAAGATACACATTTCTACAAATGTCAAGGAAATATCAAGAAGATTAATGTAGCTTTGTTGCAAACTCAATCCCCCACACTAAAGTTATTAGTCAGTAAGAGGATTATATTTACCTTCTGGGTGGCAGGGTTGGAGGAAATGCACATTTTAAAACCAACTGCAAATATAATTACTTGTTATAATTACCTTAGATATTTTCAGTATACTTTGTCTAATGTCAGGCATACTTTGTCTAATACATCACGCTGTAATAAAAATATAATGCTGATCAAAAAAGATAAGTTTGTTTGCTACAACTAAAGCAATATCACCGCGTTACGTTTTATTGAAAAAAATCGTCAATC
>NC_051413.1:5466409-5466656 GCF_015228065.2 Penaeus monodon
GGTTCCCATCTATCATATATATAATGATTTTTTATGTAAAATATTAGGTTATGAATTATATCCACAGAGCCGAAAGTTTTTTTTTTCTTCAAAATATGTCACCATTGTACTTTATCATTAGTAATAACCAGAGAGAAACGACACCATTCTGAGAGCTGGTGGCAGTGAAATGATTTTTAACAACACTGAGAGATCGTTTGGATAAAGAAGACTTAGAAATAATGTACTGTGACCTCCCTTGCATTTC
>NC_051413.1:5467720-5467784 GCF_015228065.2 Penaeus monodon
TGTTACTTTGGTGTTGATCTACATCTCCATCTTCCAGGTGTTTGGCATACTTTCCGTGCATCTC
>NC_051413.1:5468855-5469264 GCF_015228065.2 Penaeus monodon
GCATCACCGGGAATATCAGTTCAGTTTCTTCACTTATTCCACGGTTGTTGTCAAACCTGCCCTTCACGAATGTAGGTATAATATTGCACACAAGAGCTAAACGTTTAGCATAGTTTCTCCTCCGTCTGGAGCGATCGTGAACTTGAGACACTTCGGAATGAAATGTATGGCAAGATATATGATATATGCAAGATATATGCACAAACGGGATTTTTTTTCTTTTAAACCTTCCTTGTGCATTGTGTATTTTTCTACAATGTTTTAAGATGGAGAACCCGTTTGCTCACGTGTGGACAAGGTCTTTATAAAACTTGCATGTAGGTAGTAACCATGGAGAGGATTTGAAACGTACGAAAAATTTATGTGAAGTTTATACGCTTTCTTGTCGACTATCATGTATTGTGTTTGA
>NC_051413.1:5469536-5469716 GCF_015228065.2 Penaeus monodon
TCCTTGTGCATTGTGTATTTTTCTACAATGTTTTAAGATGGAGAACCCGTTTGCTCACGTGTGGACAAGGTCTTTATAAAACTTGCATGTAGGTAGTAACCATGGAGAGGATTTGAAACGTACGAAAAATTTATGTGAAGTTTATACGCTTTCTTGTCGACTATCATGTATTGTGTTTGA
>NC_051413.1:5470886-5471123 GCF_015228065.2 Penaeus monodon
TCCTCTCCTACATACCATTTTTATCTTATTCCTTATCGATTTCTTCACTTCTTCATCCCTCCCTCTATACTCTATTATGTTCATCTCATTTTTCATCTTTATACGTATATTTTTTTTTTCTCTACACTTATACTTTTCTCATGTTTTATACTTAAAATCTTCTCCTCTTCATTGCTTCTGTGTTTGTGTCTCTGTGTGTGTTCTTGCGCTTTTGTGTATCTCTCTTTGTCAATCGTC
>NC_051413.1:5471902-5472664 GCF_015228065.2 Penaeus monodon
AAGATTATGAGTTAAAGTGTAAAAAGTATTTAGGAAAGATTATAGTTTAACAAATTCTATTCTTATCATGCAATTAAATTAATTTCTTTTATTTAAAATATAATTAATAAACTTTTTTTATTAGACAAATTGTGATTTTATTAAAAGTAATTTTTATTTATATATATTTTAAATTATTAAAAATGCAGTCAAATACTCGACAAAAAAGCATACCTTACATTAAGAAATATAAAATTATATAATATTTATAAAAAGTGGTTACCTATTTATTGTAAATAGTTTTTTTTTTTAAAATTATATTTAATTAGTTTATATTCCTTTTTAAATTTTTTTTTAAAAACCATTTAATAAATAAAATAATATAAAAAATATTATTATCATAAATCAAGTTAAATTATTAATTTTAGGTTTTAGTGGTCAAATCAAAATGCTTGCCCAAGTTGAATAATTAATGATGTTAAAATTTGAGTTTTTTAAGGATTTCAAGGTATAGCAATACTAGAGACCACGTAAAAACAAGAAGGGGTTTCAAATCGTTAACCTCAAGGACTCGATAATCCTTGATCAGCGATTGGGCAAATAAACCAATCTAGGCTTTTTCGTCAACTTTTTTGTGAGCAAATTGTTAAAAATCTTATTATTTGGCTCATTTCCAACGACCCAGAACAATTTCATACCTCTGGCTTTGGCTTTGCTGATTAAAAGATATGGGGAAAGTTTAGAGGAGAGGGTGTGATTTTTTTTCGGAACAGAAAACCTCTT
>NC_051413.1:5472832-5472906 GCF_015228065.2 Penaeus monodon
TCAGCTCAGTTCTTCAAATTAAAAACTTAAAACAGGGGATAAATTTATTTAAAAAAAAAAAACAAATATTGCTA
>NC_051413.1:5472934-5473536 GCF_015228065.2 Penaeus monodon
ACTGTAAGCACTTTTTTGCACGCAAAAAAATTTTAGGACTTACTCCAAACTGGATTTTTTTCAAGTTAAAAACCCCCTTGCCAAGCTTTCCTAAAAAAAGGTATCTTATACAGCTTGAAAAAAATCAAAAAAAAAAAACATTGTTCATGGTCATTTTATCCTCTTAAAAAACAAAAAGCTGGGTAAAAAACAAAACTTCAAAAAAAAAATTGACGTTTCATTATGCATTAATGCCTGCAAAGATTTTGCAGGTGCAGTCCTGGGATATTCCTTTTTTCTACCCCCACACCCAATTTAATTTTCCTGGCAGTTTTTTCAATGGTAGAAAAATTTAATTATTGAAAAAAAAGGGGATAAGGAGGTTTTTTCAGGTGATTAAAAAAAATTAGAAAAAGATTAAAAAGGAGAAATAAGGATTTGAAAAAATTTTTTTTAAAAAAATTAAAAAACTTTTTTTACTTTTAGAATGATTTTTGCAAGCTGGGAAATCAGTTGGGTAAAAACTTTTTAGCCCCTTTCCCAGACTAAAAATTGCTGCCTAGAAAAAAAAAAACCCTGTTAAGTAAAAAAATGGAATTTCAAAGTTTAAATTAAGGAATTTT
>NC_051413.1:5473553-5474208 GCF_015228065.2 Penaeus monodon
TGAAGGGAAAATGGCTTTAAAAAACCCACAAATTATGGAAAAAAAAAAGGGGGGTTCCCATTTTTTTTTTTTACCAAATTGTGTGGTTAAGTGGGGTAAAAATTTTTTCTGGATTAGTTTCTGGGATCCTTCAAAAAACTATTAATTTTAGTGGTAATGGTTTTTTTCCCCTTTAAATAATAAACTAGTATACCAAATTTTAATTTTCTTTTTAATCAAGAGTTATAATTCTTTTTACAGTTACACCCCCAACCGAGGGGGGGGAACAGTCCCAAAAAACCCATGTTCAACAAAAAATTTTTTTTTTTCAAAACAATCTAAAAAAATTTGGGGGTTTGGCATTTCCAGTTATTTTAATGGAAAATTGGGCAGGGTTAGGGGGGGGGGGTATGTTGGTTATCTAAAAAAAAAAACTCTTACTTTTCATCTAATCAGCCAAGAAAAGAAGCCCAGTTCAGTTTTTAAAAACCACCTAGTGGGGGGGGCAAGGGGAACCCAAAAAAAATGTGGCCTTGCCCTGTCATTGAGGTTTTTTTTACTAAATCTAGGGATGCCAAACTTTGTTAAATAAAATTTTTTAGCAATAAATTCCCACTTGAAATGGGACCAAAGGAAAAAAAGAGTGTGATTTTAAAACATCAAATTTGGGACTTGG
>NC_051413.1:5474231-5476187 GCF_015228065.2 Penaeus monodon
TTGCCAGGCCAGCCTTGGGAAATTTACTCCATCTTACCCTCAAAAAAAAAAAAGCTGCCTTGACATGGATTTCTCCAGTAGGTTTTTTTTTTGTCCTCTGTATACAGCCCCCTGGAAGCCGAAAGATATATATGGTAGGTGTAATCACGTCTCCAAGAAACAGTTTCAGAGGTCAGTGTATCCTTGTCTGAAGGATCCTTTCATGATTCTGGTTCTTTTGCTCAAAAGGAATCATGTCATGAAAAACATACTAACCAAATGCTAGAATTAGGCACTATTGTAGCTAGAGGCATCTGTTGACATTTGGACTTGGGCGTCGTTGCGTTTCAAGGTTACTGTTTATCATAAGTAAACCTCTATGCATTTCTTGATCATTGGGAATCTGTGGTGCAAATTCTTGCTCGTGATAGGGCTGACTGATCACCTGAGGGAGAAAAGGAAAGAAAAAAACAATAAAATCTCAGTATCTTATGACCCCATTACTACTACTACTTACTATTTCATCTTATTCTATTAACGTCTGATCTTATTTTTTAATCATATGGAAAACTTCAATACAAAATTTCAAAGGAACGTAGAACATTAAAAGCTTCGCTATTATATAACCTACTTGAACTACTTCCATACCATTTTATTCTAATATCAAAGGTATGGTAATGTAACAGCTACCAATTACTTAGATCCGCCTTTAAAAACGATTTTAATTGTGATCTCTAAAATATATTTAGTTATAGAATATTATAGCCAATAATAACAATAAGTGCAAAATTTCTGTTCAAGTTCTACTGTTTTTAAGGGGCGCTCGTTTTCATAAATATTTAAAGGACTCCAAAACAGGTTCCTCTAACAACAAAAAAACCATGACTGCCACATTTCCCAGCACAGTCAACCTTAGCCCTTACCTCCTGGATGAGCATTGTCATGTTTGAGTAATTTGCGGGCTATCATTATCCGATACGATATTGCAGACTTGCCAAGTTAGGACGTTCGATCCTCCTCCACAAGACACCGACCGGAGTTCTGTTCTGGCTTCATGTTGCTGTTCTCTCTGAGGTGCAACACGATCTTGAATTTTGTTCTTTTATTACTGTAGTCGGGTAGGGAGAGCGGTGTACAACGGTTCTCCCCAACGAAGTTCCTGATGGAAAGTGCAAAACTGTAGAATCCATGTTCTATTTGGATTATTTTATAAAATCAGAGTGTAATTCAAACTTGTACTCGAGTTTATTTATTGAGGAAGTTGAGTTTAGATTGTGTTCTGTACAGGAATAACATACTGTATAAGAGTAAATATGTAACGAAGGGCTAGGCATATCATGAATTCTGCAAAACAAAGCACCCACAGAAAAGTCAAAAGAATCTTGGGACTTTAGATGCGTCGGCCTGAGTGAACTGCTATGAGACATCGCTCTGTTCACTCAGCCTACCAAACACTCGAATCTTTTTCTTTTGAGAGTCTGGAAGCCTTCTTGATACATTTCTTCCACCAAAGACTGTAAAAGGGCTTGTGGTTCTTTTTGTGTAAAAAAGGAAAAAGAGAAACAGAGGATGTATGGTGTGTTAAATATCTTGATAAATTGACCAGGCACTTGTGTTTTTCGGTTTATTGAGTTGGGTATATTGTTTCCATTTCATACCACTAAGCACCTCACTCAGCAATATAGGGCTTGGATTCGTTCCCATGAGGGAGAGGCTAAAATGGTGTTGCCAGAGAGAATAGACATGTATTATACAGTTGCAAGGGTAGCATAGGAGGAAGTAAGCATTTTTGCAAAATCAGAGTATGCCTTGAAATGAATTTCCACTTTATAAATCTGTAGCAGGGTCCAGCCCATGAAAAACTTCAGCTATTTCCATCATGCTCATTAAAGACTAAGTATTGACAAATAATAACATCAATGGAGCTGAAGGCTTTGTTGAAGTGGGGAAACTTCACCTGTATGCATAATTTGGCTA
>NC_051413.1:5476648-5477946 GCF_015228065.2 Penaeus monodon
AATTCATTATCCAATTAATGCGGCACTGCATTTAGTTTCATCTTCCATGTTTAAATATATTTATTGGCCTCTTCACTCATGCCACTAATACCCTTCACAACCTTCTAGCCTTTCTGAGAGAATACAGGTCAATAGCCCTTTTTACTGGTAAGGTATTTATTATACCATGTTCTAAGGACGGAATATTGGCAAAGCAAACAGTGAAACGATGAAAAAAAGAGACATTTGGTCAATCTCCCTTACAGCACTCTCTATCTCTGTACTTCAAACAGCCCTCATGGTGGGGAAAATACTCAAAATAAGGAAGATCTGACAGTATCTGTAAGACTGTGGGTAAGTGAGGAAGAGTTGAGAAAAGCACGGACCATATCAAGGTGAGAAAGGCCCTAAGAGTTCCAGAGATTTCTCACATTTTACAGATTTATAATTCTGCATCTTCCTTGACTTAATGATCTATGAATTAAATCCATTCGTATACACAAACTGGTTGATTACCAGTTCGTTATGTTCTTTATAAAGTTAAAGTTGTGAACACAAATCCAGTGATCTAAATTCACTGAAAATATATAGAATTTATTACAGCCTATATCTAATTATGAAAACTCTAACCTAAAAATTGGTGAAGGGGGGCTGATAATATTACAACAAGATTGATCACAGGAGCGAGGGGAGGATGCTTCTTCTCGGCATGAGTCATGTCCCAGTTTCAGAATGAGCCAGTCACAATGTTTGTTTTTACAAATTGTTCAGTGATAACTGAAACAGAGTTGTTACCATATATAAACATATACATTCTAAATGCTATATCAATCAAATATCAGAATTCGATTAAATGTATACAAAAAGATAACACAGAAATTGGTCAAACACAAGATCTAAATCTCTATACTACTAACTAAGATGTATAATAAAAGATACATAAATAACTCTGTTTAAAGATATAATAAAGAATCTGCAAATTAGAGCCAAGTCTTGAAAGCTAATGCACATAATACTAAAATAAATGTGATAAATCAAACACCACTAAAATGCATTATTCACCGTAAATATGCTAACTACACTGACCTCAAGGCTGGAAATAACACTACTGTCAACACAGACGTTTCCTTTACCCAAATGAGAACCTAAAGGAAAAACTATCCATACACATCAAACAAAATCAAGTTCAAATTGAGGAGCTTGCGTAATCCAACGGGGAAGAGAGAAAAAAAAAAAAAGAGACTGTAAAAAGAGATTTTATTAAACTGACTGTCTGAAGGTAGTGGGTAGGAAAAAAGTATGCACAGTTCGATGCACGT
>NC_051413.1:5478049-5478466 GCF_015228065.2 Penaeus monodon
CTTGCTGATAAAATTACCTTATTTTATATCTTTTCAACTGGAAATGCACCATACAAAACTAATAAGATAGCCATGCTCTTTTTAAAACACAATATTGACGAAAGAAACATAATTCACAATTGGATTAACGTTGTAGTACAACTCATTATGAAATGAAAATGAAAACACAATTCAAACACTTAATTACAAAAATACACAAAATCTAAGACCAGTCCAAGTCAAACTTTACTGAGAAGCAGATAAAGTCATTTAGCACGGACAAAAATGAACAGAACCAAAAGGTATAATAATACTCTTATACCTCCACTTCTCACAACCAATGAGCAAACAATTGCATCTGGAGGTGGAAAGACAAAATGGTGATAGAGAGTACGTTCTCTATGCATGTGGAAACATTACTTTCAAAAACTCCCACTG
>NC_051413.1:5479267-5482829 GCF_015228065.2 Penaeus monodon
CCCAGCTACATCTCACGTTTTATTAAATGAAACTTGGTATAACAAGGAGTAGATAAACTTTCTAAAAATATCTTCATTTATGCACCAATAAACTGCCCAAAAGACACCTAGCCATCAACAAAACTAAACAATAGTTGAGTGGAAACTGGAAATGATAACACGCACTTAACATACACTTTCAGTAGTATCTACTAGTAAAAAAGACCTACACAGAACTACCATTGAAATATAAGAAACTAAACCTAGAGAATTGACTAAACTGAATAGAAGTGGTCTTGAAGGAAATCACTTTGAGATGATTAGACATCCACATACTATAAAATCAATAATGCTGGTTAATTTACTATATAAGAGTACCAAGAGAGTAAGTAAATGAAGACAAAAAAAAGCGAACCAAAACTTTTTAGATATTAAACTACCATATATTTACTTGAAAAAATAATAAAAAACACGAATTAACACAAACTCTTGAACATAAATGATGCAGAAACAAAAGTAAGGTTACCTACCACTGAAAAAAAGTGACTGTAGAAAGTAGAAGGTTCAAAAGGTAAAAAGATATTCTAGAGAAATAAAAAAAGGACCATAAAGAAATACATAAAAATAGAACATAGCATCATTAAAATAACAAAAAACTAACTTAACGGCATATTCTCAAAAATGGTAGTACCTATTTAAAATAATTAACACATACTTTGTTTTAATAATAAAATGTATAAATTATGCTAAATATATAGTAAAATATAGAAAGAATAGAACAAAATATTGGAATCACAAGATTCAAAAAATTGCTTGAAAGAAGAATAGATCAATATCTAGGCCAGTACATTCAAGTCAGGTCATATATTGGGTCAGAATGAGAGAGATACTGACCCAAGTTGTTCTCTAAAGGTCATCTATAGCCATAGGCAATGACCACCTCAATTCAAAAATGGGGTCATTACGCCTGGTTGTGAGGACCAGAGCTAGAAAAATAAGAGAGAGGAGAGGAGGGATAAAAAGAAATGGAAGTAATAGACTATAAGGACCATAATTGAAAATACTGCACAATTTGACAATAAAATGAACTATTAGTACACATGATAGGCAATGATCTTACAAAAAATTTAAGAAATCTATTACTAATCCAGAAGCCAAAAACAAACATAAAGGAAACAAAAGAGAAGTACAAGAGTCACCTATAACTTTTCACTGAAATTTTTTCAAATTGAATGTATAGACTGACAAAGTGGTAACTAAACATGCATGTGTGACATATAACATTGTGACATAATATACAAATACTAACATATACAATGAGAAATACGAAAATGAATTTTGTTTTACATATACTTGTTTCATATTAGAGAAACACTAAGCACAACACACAAAAGAAAAAAAATGATAGATACATTAACAATAAGAAAAGTAACTTTACAATTATCATGATTTTATCCAACCACTATAGTATAATCACATTCTTTAAATTATGAACTATTATAATAGCTATGAAAATGGAAAAAACAAATAGAGTGTGATATTAAAATTGACATCTCTTTCTAATCTTAGAGAAATTCTATACAATCAAAAAACTACATAGTACAGAATGAGCGATCTATTTCACCAAGATGTTCCTTACCGTGATACAAGACTTATGCTAATTCTTGAAGGCCCCCCACATGTGTAGCCAAAGAGTGATACGTGAGTTTGACCTAAAGAGGCACACAGGGCCCACATGCCTGAAAAAAAAAAAAAATATATACATCCAAATTAAAAAACTAATGAGAAGTTACAACATTAAATGCTACATAATCATATATTGTTATTAGTAGGAAAATTCAAAACTTTCTCAAAAAAAAGGACATTAATATTCCGGGCAAAAACTAAACCAAAATGACTAGACAACAGCTTGTTACAAGCACCAATTTCACTAGTTTCTAAAAGGAAAATAGTGGAGCTGGGGGTGGAGTTACCATATACCGAGAACAGGTTATTGAAAAAAATTATACCCAAGTTCATGGGAGTTTTTTCCCTTCTGATTTCAAAAATTCATTAAACTTATATTAAGGATATATAGAATCAGAACTGACAGACATGTCAAGGAACCATTCGGAGTGAAGCTTGCTGGTGATGTAACTAATACCCCACAATAGAGCGTGACTGTACCGAAAAGGAAACAAAACAAAAAGTAGAAGTGGAAAGGGAAATAAAAAAGAAAAAAATACCTTATAAAATAACACTAAAATCCATGGATAATTCTCGCTCTTAAAAAATATGAGCAAAGTGAGCAAAACCTGTTGTAGTTCTCATTTTCAGTTTCATTCCATGACACTTGAAAGTGAATACACAAAAAACGCCATCTGTAGGCAAACCTTGAGAGCTTAGGTAAATCATAAGGCTTCTTCTATTGAAAAATAAAATCGACTGAACTCTGATATGCTGTAACAGCCTATACAAATATTGAGAACCAACATATATTTTCCCCGTTGAAAACATAGGAACTTACTGAAATACATCATTTGTACAGTCGATTTTGATACTTACCTAAAGATGGTAAAGATATATAGGCCAATCTATAGTCATCAACCATCAACTATTAATTCAAAAGGCCATAAAAAAAATGGAGTAGACTATTTTGAGAAGTGTATACACAGATATATACAAGAGAAATGGAAAAATTTCACATGAATAATAATCAACTACAAGGAGGTTAACATGCAAGTTTTGTAATGCATTATGATAAAGAAAACCCTACTTCTAAATGTTCAAATTAAATAGAGAGGAATAAGAAATAGATTAATTAAAATAAAGATAAAGAGAGAGAAAATGGACAGATATATTACACAGAAAGTTAAAACAGATTTGGTAATTAGGGAGGACAAAAGCTTTTTTCTGCACAGTTAATACACAACCCATAATAGAGACACATAAAAAAACAAACAAACCAAAATAATATTTAGTCAATTTTTTTTAAAAGGACAAAAGCCCAGATTCTGAATCATTTATAATCTACATACATTCCAGTCACAATACTCAGCTAAAATCTCTACATCAACTGGAAAGAAGAAAAAGAAGTACACCTATAAAATAGAGAACTTGAACACTCACCTTAGCACGAGAGAAGTAAAAGTAAAACTAAACGGGGGAATCGGCACACAAACATTGTGGAGTTACCTATAACATGAATTAACAACCCTTTCAAAGGACTTGTCTAATGCACCCCTACAACAAATGTTGGTCAATTGTAGGTGAAAAACAATCCATAATCAATTTAAAGATGCAAGAAGAATATAGTAAATTAGTGACCACTTCATAAATAGGAACTCGCACACAAATTGAGTGGAATCTGATTAATTGCAAATCATTAAATAATCAGAGCCCAATATATCAAAAATACAAAGAAAATAAACATGATTCAAAACTCATACTTGAATCAAAGATATCAAATAACTAGCAATAATAAACTAGAAAAAAACACTGAAAAACAGATAAAACTAACAGTATCACTATAGTTTACATAACAACAAAACCAAACAAGAACACAAACAAAAAAAAGACCTCACATATTATAATCATCCTATTG
>NC_051413.1:5482898-5483676 GCF_015228065.2 Penaeus monodon
GATCCAAAACTGAGCTGACTTGATTAAGATGGACAATTGACATAGAAAGGGAAACAAGCACTGTAGAGCCAATATGGGAGAAAAACCGACCGAACCAAGAAAGAGCAAAGGAAATGTACAATGATGAGAAGAGAGTCTACTGGATCCTCCACGCAATACCAATGGAAGAACCAAAAAGAAAGACTACCGCAGTGCACAGTTGCCAGAGTGGATCAGCCACCATTCTGTCCTGAACCTCTTTATCACAAACATACTTGGGAGAAACTGCAGGGAGTGATCAGAGGATAAGTTTAATGGAACAAGTTCAAAATATGGGGAAGGACTTGGGAGGAGTTATGAAAAGAGATTTAAGAAAGAAAAGAGAAAAAGCAGAAGATATGTTTTTCCATTTAGTGTGATCCTATTTAAGAAAAATTACAACAGAACCTATATCCATTTAGCCACACTCTACCTTAGGTGGCAAAAATTGGTAGCTCTTAATTCTTCTTCTGCTAACCGTTGCAATAACACATTCCATATATTGTGAAAACATTGACAGTCTGACGTAAGGAGCTGAAGCTCCTTTCGGGAAAATGACCTGTTTCTACTTAAACAACGCACCTTCAATATGATTCATAAAGACTTCGGCAAGACGGATGTCTTACAATAAAAGGAACACAGAAATAATACACATAGACAAATATAAGATGTAGATATAACCAATACAAACACCTCAAGACATTCAGATACCATGCAACTAAATTTTTATATATTTACATTAATAGAATAATGAGAAGAG
>NC_051413.1:5483805-5483936 GCF_015228065.2 Penaeus monodon
TTAACACAAGAGAGTAAACTACTACACACACAGTCTAAGCCCCACCTGTAAAGTAGAACTTCTTTTTATCATATATAACAATCAACAAATGAAAGTGAGAATGACCCAACGGAAGAAGTGAGAGGTTGGAC
>NC_051413.1:5484044-5485306 GCF_015228065.2 Penaeus monodon
TTTAGGGCATCAAAAAAAAAAAGGGGACGGCTGCGAAACCGATCCCTAGGATTGGAATATCACCCAAAAATGCGACAAAGACAAAAAAACCCCACAGACGACTTAAAACACATGCAGGGAAAAAAACGGAAACATCATACTCCAGACTGCCAAAGATCTCACAAGAACCAGACTACCCCTGATGAAGACAAGAAGGAAAAAAGGGAAAAAAAAATAAAAAAAAAAAAAAAAAATGAAGAGAAGCATAACAAAAATATAAAGAAAAAATACAAAAATAAAAAGAGGAAAGCAAAGAAAGCAGGAAGACCGTTGAGGAAATAATTGCGAAAGTATTATGTATGAAAGATATAGGCAGAAAAAAAAAAAAGATGATAATTTCTTTTGAGTAGACTACATTTCTAGATAGAATACAATAAAAATATAAAAGAGCAAAAAAATGAATTTATACAAAAAAAATAGTATACAACTGAGAATAGCACACTATAACTCAAAAAAAACTAAAATTCGATTATTGTGCTTATCTTCACAAGGAATTAAAGTAAATAAAATAACAAAAAAACATATAGCTTCAAGCAACAATGAGCTCAGTATTAAAATATATAAACATAAGGAAATTCCATTCTAATTAAATATGTATAGAAGTAGCAATAGGTATGTAGAAAAATTATTTACCAGAAATATCACGTAAAATAGAAAAGACTAACTACATCGAAATATTTAACAATAATCAAATAAAGAAAGATAGAATCAAAAAGAAAAATGGAACTATCAAAAACTAACCCTAGACAAAAAAATAATAATAAAACAAAAAAAGTCACCAATTAAAATTTACCATTAAATTAGTAGCTGAATCTAGACAAATATACCAATCTGCATGTAAAGAAAACCAAAAATGTAAAAGAGATAACAGGCAAATTAACGGAAACTAATCTGACTTAAAGAATGATAAAAGATAATAAAAAGCGAATTTACAAATAATCTAGAATGGATTAAAACAAAACTATAATACACAAATAAAATTTGTAAAGAAAAAAAATGAAAAGGTTAGTACTGTCACTAAAAGGAAATTTATAATGCTATGTAAACATAAAGCAGAATGCATAATAAAGAGACACTTATATTCATATAATCTATACCAAAAAATGATAAAAAGAGACGAAAGTATAAAATATATAGCAAAAGAAGCTTCAACAGCAGGCCATACACTAAAGTAAAATTATATTAAAAAATACTCTAAAAGATGAACCCAAAGATATATTTCT
>NC_051413.1:5485438-5486132 GCF_015228065.2 Penaeus monodon
GTGAAAGAGTAACCAATCAAAATAAATCCTAGAACAGAACACCACAAAAAGCAATTACAAAGCTATTTAACGATGGACTATATATACAATAAAAAAAAAAAAACAAAAACGAAACCAACATTTATATAATTAAAACAATAATGCAATAAACAAAGAAAAAGGAGAGGCGGAATTTGTTAAAAGTTCAGAAGACATCAAATCAATAAAATCATACATTGAAACTCGACATAATAAAAATGATACTAAGAAGAATAAAAAAAAAGCTTGACAACATAAAAGTTAATTCTAACAATCCAAAAAAGAGAAGATAAAGTAAGAAAATGCACACATTGTACTTACACATTCTATCACAAAAAGCCAAAAACAATGACTCATACATATATAAAAATCAAGCAAAAACAGAATAAGAACTAGCATTAAGATGATGAACCCAACAAGGAGCACATAGGCGATGCTGATCTGTGCTGGAATAAGGATTGACACATAGGTGACTTTTAAATGTTATAACCAATACCTGAACTACAAAGATACATAATTAGTCAAGAAAAGATAAGTCCTAAAAGTAGTACTTAACGAAAATACAAAATGGGTATAGATACAGTGTTGCCTTATGCATGAATTTGAAATCCAAAAAAAACAAGAGGAATATCTGCAAAGAAGGTTTTCACCTCATAACCTGCTACCAATACCACAT
>NC_051413.1:5486188-5488004 GCF_015228065.2 Penaeus monodon
CAGAGCTCAGTTCTCAATTAAGCTAAAACAGGATATTGAGATAATAACAAACTATGCCTATTTTTTATACCAGTTTAGTGGTTACGTAAAGCACAAAAAATGTAATGACAGCCAAATATAATAGACTACTCACATCTAGGAGTTTACAAGTAACAACTCTGCCAGCTTCCTAAAAGGGAATTCATACAGCTTGAAACATCAAGCAACAATTGTGAGAATGGTCCATTATCCTAACTAAACACAAAGCCTAGCAACAATCTCAAAAAAAAGAAGTATCAAAATAGCATGAATGCCTGCAGAATTAGCCAGTAGTGCAAAGTCCTAGCACATATCCTTTATCTACACACCATATATTCACTAAGGCAGTATATTTCATTATAGAAAAAATATAATATTATGAAAAAAGATAGAGGTACAGTGATAAAATATAGAATAGATAAATAAGGAGAGAAAAAAGATTGAAATTATTTATAAAAGAACATTTTAATACACTTTAGAATGAGATTATGAAGAGCATGAGAATCCCACCAAGTGCTAAAAATCAAAGCCACCTCCACAGACAATAGATGAACTGCCTAGTAAGAAAAACCATGTAGTTAAAAATGAACTTCAGCTAATTTTAAGATTATTAAAAAAATAGAAAGAATGCATAACCCCACAAAAATATGGAAAAAATGGCTTACATTTAAGTAATTTACCAATGAAAAAAAATGTAGGTAAAAGTGGGGTAACTTCTGAGACTAGTCTGCATCTATCCAAATCTAATATAATTAAGTGGATAATGGTTTCCTTATAAATAAATCTAGTATACATTATAAATGCTATAATTATCAAAGAGTATAATTCGTTACAGATACACACTCCCAACACAGAGGACAGGTCCCACAATCCAATGTACACAAATATTTATCAACAATCCATAAAATTGCAGGGTGAATGGATTCAGTATAATTGGAAATTGGACAAGGTTAAGACTAATGTGGTATCTAAAATCTCTCACTACATCTAAATCAGCAAGAAAAAAAAAAAGAGCCCAGTCAGTTCAAGACACAACCTAGAGAGGCAAGAGACAAATGTAGACACACCTTGACCTGTCAATAAAAAGAGTATAAAGTATTTGTAACTAACTCTAGGAAAATGCCACACATTGTAATATATTGAAGCACAATAATCCCACTTGAATGACACTGGAAAGCAGCGTTGACACACATCAAATGAGAAATGCAGGAAAAAACCAAAAGACAAAATGAAAGCCAGCCATTTTGAACTATAACTACCCATCTTACCTTCACAAAATAAAGCTGAACATGACTGATTCTCCAGTAGATTTTTTGTCTCTGTATACAGCACTCACTCAGCCAAGAGGCTAACTGGAGAAAACGCCAACACCACACAAGAGGAGTTACACATCAAGAGAAATCTGTTAAGTTTCCAGACGCTCCTACTGAATTTGGAGCCCAATGGTCACCCACTGAGACTGAAACTGTCAACTCCACAGGTACCCCCAAAACAAAACTCTTCACGAGAAATTCACACGCAAAGAAAGCATTTAAATGAACATCGAGGGTCAGCCAAGCAAAACAAAAAAGGAACAGAGAAAGTCAGAACAGCAAAAGGAACACACAAAAAGAAAAAAAATAATTTCAGATTATAGATAGAGTCAGATATCTAACAGCCTAGAGACAATGCAATGAGAAAAAGGGAAAATACATATCAGAAAATAAACACACTCACTGATAATTATTCAAGATACCAAATGAAGTCAAAAATTCTAAAGGATGCATAAAGCTTAACTTCAAATGAGGTAAAGTAGGAG
>NC_051413.1:5488107-5488834 GCF_015228065.2 Penaeus monodon
TAGTAGATGCACTGTATAATGTAAGTGAGTGGTGCATGTGAATAGTCTGTCTGTAAGTGTAATAGGTGTGAAGATGAATGAATCAAGTGTGAAATGCACTTTGGTGTAAAATATACCTGTAATTTGATATTGCATACAGTGAGAGAAAGAGAGATCTTTAAATCAAAATCAGTTTGTCTGTTTTTTTGAGTCAATCCATATAAACAAATCATTGAAGATAAATACAATAGGGTACATATACTAGGCTCGTACCATATTCTAATATTCAAGAGCACAACAAGAGGCAAACATGCAGACACCTCAAGTAATAGCAAGTAAGAATCCCTTTACTATTAAAATACTGTATTTTCCAATGCACATAGTCAACACAACAACATACAATATAGAAAAATTAGGATGAGTCTGCCTTCATACTCTTTAAACCTGATTAAATCACCTATCCGATAAATGAATTACAAAAAAGAATGAGCACAGGAAACGCACGAGTGAAAAACGGAAGCCCCCTCCAAGACCGAAACATTGGAAAAGCGAGAGGAAAAAATAATATTTATATCCTAGTGGAACGCCATCCCTCCCCTTCAGACTCCTGTCTTTACTCATCCTGGCTCTCTCATATCATAACTTAACTACCCAACCAACTAAAAAAAGAAAGGCACAGGATTAAAAGAGACAGGAGAAAAAAATAGAAACAGACAACAGGCCCCAATCTCAACCGACTGAATTCCGT
>NC_051413.1:5488866-5488947 GCF_015228065.2 Penaeus monodon
GATCTATATTACCTTCTTGCCTTCGGCTAAAACCACAGAAAAAAAGGGCAAACTCTACCTCAAACACAACACCAGACTGAC
>NC_051413.1:5489006-5489589 GCF_015228065.2 Penaeus monodon
AATGTAGAAAAAAAAAAAAGAGTAAAATAAACGATCATGTAAACAATCCTATCTTCTCTGTCGTACTTCTCGATACGTTAAGATTCTGAAGACGAATTCTCGTTACTGTAATGTGTTCAGTTTCATATGTTGATGATTATGTATACTGGATATACTACTTCAGGTTTATGGTTATTTTCTTTATTCACTAGGTCGTTTATTGTACTATTTAAATTTCAGTATAAAAAGCAAAATATTCATGTTTTTTATTTTAGTTATGTAGTCGTTGTTCAGTTACTATTCGCATATGTTATTTTTATTCCTTTATTTTTTACTGCTTGTATCTTATTCTTTGATATTGTATGATGTTCTATTGTCGTGTTTATGTTGGTTGGTGGTTGTTTTCGCATTCGTTAAATTAGTTAGATACAAATGGCTGTGTTCGTTGTAAAGGATGAAAATTTGAGGAAGAAAATTATGAGTAATAATCTATTTGGAAGGCCGATAAGCCTTAAAGTAATATATTTTGTCAAGGTTAATTAGAAATGCTATAAAGAATAAATATAAATAACATTTTGGAAAAGGTAGTTAAAAATTAGTATTT
>NC_051413.1:5489612-5490846 GCF_015228065.2 Penaeus monodon
TATACTATACTCAGTAAAGGGGGGGGTTAGAAGGACCAAAGGGTGATGACATAATATGTTGGCAAATAATTCCCTATAACAAGGCAACTAATGATACTTAACGAAATATAATGGCTAAAAAAAATTAAGTAAAAATCCACCTAATTGACCAAAAAGATATTCATCGAAGACAAACAGAGGAAAAATGAAAAAAAAATAACTCAACAAAAAATAACACGCTACAATAGAACAAATACAAAACAAGACCTTGTGTTCGTCTGTCAAACAGACAACAAAAGTTGAAAGGAGGGAGGCAGACAGAGAAAACTTGCCGCGTTATTAATGAGCCGTTATTAATCACCTGTCAATATGGCGTTAATTTACTATCAAGAACAGAAAAAAACGCTATTCAAAGGCATAAACCGAGCTTAAGTAATGGCGGGGATAAATGATGTGGTAAGTGAATATGCAGTACTTGATTAAAGGAAGTTCAAAGATAGAGTGAAAAGGCCGAAAAATAAAAGATACCAGAGAGTTTTATTCATAAGCGAAATTGAGCGATTCAAGAAAATAATTGAGATAGTTTTCTCTATGAATACTATCCTCGAGTCTACAGAGTTATGAATTTATTAGTACAAAAAATGTTGTAAAGTAAATATGAGCTAGCTTCCAAAAATATATAAGCTTTTGTACTGTAATGTGTTTGTATCCAAATCCACAAAATCTCCGTGGCCTTCAGTGGTCAGGCAAAGGCCCCGTCAACCTCCCCAACGTATTAATCTTTAAAGTTTAGAGCTTGGACCTGGTTAGTTATTTGAGGATAACGAGAAATTTCAACAGTTTTAGATTACTAGAGTACATGTGATCGAAGTTGTTAGGCCTTCGACAGAAGCTCGATAGTGTGGAGGCCCCATTTATTTATGTGTGTTGGTTTAAAGTTATGGAAGCCCAAGGTATGCTCTATGTAAAAGAAATTATTATATTCTCATTCAGCATGTAAAAATTAGGTGCACACACATAGTTCACCTATTTTAAGTATATTAAAGCTATTTTACACAGTCGAACACTTATTCTGTCAACTCAAAAGTTATACAGATTCAGGATCACAGTAACTGCCATATTTCAGTTTGTTTATGATAAATAACTATAGCACAATTATAGAGAAAAAATAATTTATGAAGTAATTACCACAAGTAAATGATCTTCACATCTTTCAATATATTTATGGAGTATATTTTTTATTATTAATTTTATG
>NC_051413.1:5490881-5491054 GCF_015228065.2 Penaeus monodon
ACACCATAATTGAACCAAAACAGAAAAAAGGTAACGCATTAATAAAGTAAGGCAACTGGGCACTAAACGCATGACAAAGGGAAGGCTATATAATCAGAAAAAAAATCGCAAAAAAAACAAAAAAAAAAACGACAAAAACAAAAAATAGCAAAGACAGAAAAACCACAAAATGA
>NC_051413.1:5491615-5491969 GCF_015228065.2 Penaeus monodon
TATAGATTTCATGGCAAACTCTCTTCACTTTGACAAAAACTCACTCCATAGACAATTCATATCTACTTGAAACCCAAAACTAACAAAAAAGAAAAGCTTTATGTTATATATTGAGTAAAAAAAACTAGCTCAAAAGGTAAAGTATCAATTATCACAAATATAGATATTATTTAATGAAGCGTACTTATCGTAAATACCAGTAAGCCTAAAGTGCAGAAGAAAAATAAGACAATTAGATAGTCAATTAGCGCACTAAAAATATAGAAATATATCAGCTAACATAACAAAGTCAAAAAACACCCAGGTTATTAAATAAATGGAGCAAGAATAAGAATACTACAGGAATTTTACATG
>NC_051413.1:5492006-5492302 GCF_015228065.2 Penaeus monodon
TGCATTAAATTTAACAGATATCTGTATGCAATTTTAGAAAGGATATATAGAAATTTAGATAGAAAACATATAAAAAGATAAAAAACAAATAGGCAAACAAAACTAATTCATTATTAAATTTACAAATACCAGCACAAAACGACAGAATAAAGTCATGGTTTCTTTTTGAAGCCAAGACCTAATTGAACATAAAATTAATTGTTACCATAAGAAGGGATCCCAAAAGGAGAGCACTACAACATTAACAATAGTGTCCAACAAGTAGGTAGAGAGTTAATATAGATAATGAGAGAATG
>NC_051413.1:5492334-5495171 GCF_015228065.2 Penaeus monodon
TGCCGTGTATTAATTTGGCAACACCGAACCTCGAGAGTGCGTCAAAAGGGTCTAAATAGCCCCTAAAAAAAAAAAAAAATTTTCAAAATCTTCCCATAAGGGAGAAAGGAACTTATCGTAAAAGATAGGAACGCACAAATAAAAAAAAATAAATGATAAAAACAAAAGAAATACTGAGATAAAAAAAAGGATATTGAGATCCAGAGAGGGGAGTAATATAATGTAATACAAAAAAAAGTAGGAGTATGTAGGCAATGTGAAAAGAAGAATATTTATACAGAAAGTAAAGAATAGGGAAGTGGAAATTCCAGGTGTGTACAACAAAAGATAATTGTGCAGTCCTTAGGACTATAAATTAGCTGGTGATATAACAAAAAACTAGACATAGAGTATAGCTGTTTGGAAGACAGAGGGTGTATCAAGTATTTTTTGTGCGTGTGGTTTATAACACCACACTTTGTTCTACATTCTTGTGTTTCACCCACAATACTCTCCCCTGTCCTGTGTTGAACCCCTCTTACTTATTTTGTCGAGTGCGACCACATACTGACTTCCTATCAACTTTTGGGACAATTAATGCAAGATTTTTGGCTGTATTTGTTACTGCTCCTTTCTAAATTGCAATATATCTGCCTGAGGTTGTACCACTATGAGAGTCGTTAATAATTTAAGAAAAATCAGTTAATATATTTACAGGAAAAAAAGTAGTCTTTGGGGAGGAAGCAGTGGTACCCTTAAAATCAAAGTATATAAAACATGTCATTATAAGTATTTGTATTATATTTACAAGAATTGTGGTTGTTATATCCCCTCCCTGTGAAACAGATAAGACTGGACGAAGTCCACTCCAGCTTTAAGTCCTGTATGTTACAGATAGAGTTATGTCAATAGCAGCTCCTTTGTGACTGCTAGTTAGCAGGGTTATCACTTTGTTTTATATCGTTGTAACATGTTGCTGTAGCAGCAGCCAATAGTGTTTGTTGTGTGCGTTTGAGGTGCATGTTAAGGAATGATTAAGGTGGTGGGTCATCATTATTGAATCAGCTGCCTTTTTTATAGATGTGTTAAAACTTAGGTGAAGAGTTGGAAAAGGGGAAGAATAACGAAGAAGTAGAGAGATAAGTGAAAGTTTTAGTGTTGCACTCTGAATCTGAGTGCATTGAGAGAACATGTTCAATTTTTGTATTTTGATAGATTTAGGAATAGGAAAAAATTTTTCTGTATTCATTCCCCTGCGAATCCTTGTTGATGACATGGCTTTCCACTCCAGCTAACAATCTTCAGGACAATTTGGGAATTAAGAGTTTTGTATAGGAGAAGCAGTAAATTAGTGTGTGCAGTATTTACGTCATTAATTAGGGGTTGTGCTTTCCAAAACCACCCTTATGGGGGCACCTGCCACAACCCCTCCATCCCTACCTACAATGCAAAATCTCCACCACAGCTGACAGTCACGATGGAGCCAAGACACAAATAAGGAACACTTCATTCATGACTTTACAACTTTACAACTCCTGAATTTTGCAAAGTTTTATCATAGACACTGAGAGTTTACTGATACATAACTTGCTTTATAAGATGCTGTGAGATACCATAGTATCAACAAAACTTAACCACCCACCATAACCTCCCTGGCTAGGGAAGATATCATAACTTTAATTAAAATCATTATCTCATTATTAGTTGGGGACTATGAATTTAGGAGTTCTAAGGTAAGGTTTTTACGAGATCTGTCTGTTGATGGAGACAAGAATGTTCAATTGGTAGTGATTGATCACGAAAGTAAATAGGACTGTAAGATCTTACGAGCCGAGAGCCATATCAACCTTATGGGGGTGGGGGCAAGCTTTTTTGGCATCATATTTCTTAAAGTATTATTTTCTCTCATTTCATATGTATCCTCCAGTAGTAGATTACAGACTGTAGAGGAGGAGGAGGATTGTATTAAACACTGAAATAACATGAAGCAATTTTAAATAATAATTAAAATATGAAATGACTTGTTAATAACATATATTTTTGAGAGCACAGATTTTCAGATCTTTCAGTGGTAGTTATTTTTGTCTTTAATTTTGCCTCTCTATTGTAAACTGACATCTACTTCCCTAAAACAAAGTCGGATTTGTAATTGTTGCGCACGGCTTGTAGCTTTGGGCATGGGAATATACATTTTGCCCAAATGAAGATATCCATTTTGTCTCTCCTCCCCCACCCAAACCCCAGGGGTCCCCCTAACCTGTGGGATAGGGAAGAAGGGGTTAGATTACTAACTTGAGAACAGAAGGTTTGTACAGAAAATGAACACCAGATTCATTCTCACCATTTCAGTTCATAACAAGGACTGTGTATTTTGTCAGTAAAATTCATCTTGTCATCAACCAAAAGTTTACCAAAAGTATGAAAAAGAAAAAAAGATGTTGATTAACAGAGGTATCAATTTGTAGTGTGTGTAGTGGGTGGGCAGGATTCTTGCTTTTCAGTTGTAATTAGTTTTAAGGGTGTATGATGGCATATAGTCTCATAGAAATTGAAATTCAGCATAAAAAGAGACATATTTTTCTGAGGTTTACCTAGAGGGAAGACCCTTTATAATGTGAAAGATGGTATAATTGCTTTAGATTTTCTCAGATCATATGATTTTAATAATTTTATGAAAAGTACCAAAAGTCCCATAGACTTCTAAGAATGGTTATGCAAATCCAGTAATTGCTGGAAAGTTAGCTTAATTCATATAGATTATTCCTTCTTCTCCTCTTTTCATATTTACAAAGAGAATATACATTGATACAAAAGTGCAACTTTCCCTTTTGATCATAGCACAATATGAAACTTTTTTT
>NC_051413.1:5495295-5495954 GCF_015228065.2 Penaeus monodon
TTTTTCCCCATTTATATAAAGAATAAAAGATTATCATATATTTCAAATTGCATTACATAAGGACACTCCTTTACATAACATATTCTTAAGTATTAAGGTTTTTCATTCCTCTTTTGCCCTTTATAATTGTTGAATCTTTGTAAGTAGCTTTATCATTAACATATTAACACTTTTCAAGCCTTTTTACATGAATTTGATCAGAATGAAGCACAAGACATAGTTGACTAATTACACAATGTGCATTGCAAAACTGCAATAAAAACTTTTTTTTATCCAATCTGCTTAAAATTTTAGAGGCATCAGTTGAGTAATTGAAAACTACACTGACCTTTTAAATTCCCAGCCCTGTCACCATAAATGATTCTGCCATTTTCTTTCTCACAATTGTGCAGTTTTAGTAGTGCTGTAAAGTGCTGGTGGTGTTATGATGGCATTTTCAGTATTTGTATTTGAAAAATTAAAATAATAACAAATGAAAGAAGAGAAATATCAGAAATACCTTTATTAAGACAGCGATGTGAATCATGCTCTTGATGTGTGAGTAATGACGAGACCGAAATATTAATTAAACTCATTTAACATCATTATACACATTCATTCATCGCATGCATACACTCCTACACTCCAGCTTATTCTGCTCATTCTACTCCTGTACTCAC
>NC_051413.1:5495990-5499600 GCF_015228065.2 Penaeus monodon
CATCCTTCCTGATGTCTGATCCATTGAAACTGTAAGAGAGACTTCCAGGTCTTGGATCTAACCTTGACTCAACCAGTTTTGCTTTGCCCTTTTTTTCTTTAGTTCAGCCATTCACCAGCACAATCATTCTTATACAGTCTTGTGCAAGTTCTGAAAGTCTTCTGCAGGAGAAAGGAACGAGAGTCCTGAATGATGCTATTTTATTTGGCTAGAAACCACTTGCACAGACAGTTATGTATGTTATAGTATTGGCAATAGTAGAATGCTGTAATCTTTATCATGATTATGTTTTACAGTGGAAGCAGTTGATCAAATGTGAAAAAATTATCCCTCCCCCTCACAAGCTGTTTGTCATATTAGCTTTAATTTTCTTTACAACTCATAAAAATTTACTTTTAGCAATATGTACTACATATATATCTGTGGCCAAAAATATTAAGATATGACAAATTTTTCTTCATTTTCCATCAGTATTTTTCCCTGAGTAGCTATGCATGATATATGTACACAAGTACATGTATTTTTGTGTGTATGATGTAGATCAAACATTTGCAAAGACAGTACACTACACTACCACATATTTAGCAAGAATTTATATATAATACAGCACTTAATTATCCTTTAGCAGCACGTGGACATTTTTTCCTCCCCCCACAAAGTAAATATGTGCTCATAGCAGAGGCTACTATAAAAAATTCAAGCCTCTTTCTATCAAGGGTCTGAGTTACAGTGACTCCTCCCCCCCCTTCACCCCTCAGGATTTTCATTACATATGGTTCAGTAAAATTAATAATTATTAATGTTGTTTGTTATCACATTTGAATGTTTGATTTTTGCATAAGGGTGCAAGATTTAAATGAACACTTCAGAGGTTCAAGGCAAGGATTAAGGGAGAGGGGGATGTGCTGAGTTTGTTGAACTTATTTTCATGTGGCACTTACTGATGTTTACATTTGTGATTTTTCTTTTTATAGAGAAGCTGCTCATATCAAACAGTTGCCGCCAGATGTCAAATACCTCTGGTAGAGAAGAAGCAGTGGTTGTAACAGATGATGGGAGCACCATTGTTTGCTGGCATCCTGAACCAAAGGTTCCTTATCATATGACTAAGGTAAGGTATAGGTAGTAGAACTGAAATAATTTAAAGATGTTGAATGCCCTCTTTTCTTTCATACATGAATAATTTGTTAAAAATAATTCACACTATCTTATCAGTATGACTAGTTTGCAAAAACTGATTCATGTGAAAGGATGAATTTATAGGAGGCCTTACAATTCAATGATCTACCATTAAACAATTGTTTGTAAAACAGCCACTTCCAGAAATAGCTGAGGAGTCCGACTCCGTATTGAAAGTTCAAAACAAAAAAGAGTTGAAGCAGTTGTTCAGACGACAGCATCCTTTCTTCATCAACAAGGAACTTCGAGAACTCACTTTCACTACTAAACACCCATGGTATCCCAGGTAAACCATTAAAAATTGTTCTATGTTTTGTGGATCATAAGGTTTTAATTACTATAAAGGTCCTAGTAGGTATGCACACTACTTTTTGTCATGAAGCACTAATAATAAATGTTATGTCATATGAACACATTAGAACCGTCAAAATTTAGTGATTGTAAATTCTATATACATATTATCTATTTACTTTCAGACCTGGGAAACGATTTGCTAAAAAGCAGCCACCAAGAGATAGGGAATACTTGTAAGAAAGGAAACTTAAAACTTTCTGGTATTTTGTACATACTTTATGTAATAAAATCTTTTGAGTAATGTACATAGAGAATTTTCCTTAAATCCTCTGAAAACATTTACACCACCTTATAACTGTACAATTATTAACGATGCTAGAAAAGCATTAACATTACATATCCATTGAGAAAATAATTACACTAGAGCTTCATACATAATTTCCATATACAATTAGTTTGCTTTCTGCCTCAGAACAGATTGCTGAAAAGAAAAGGGAAAAAATGTTGGTGTTAGAAATACAGGATATTAAGTGTTCCATTAATTGTATCAAATTTGAAGCAAATTGAAAAGCACCATGAAAAAAGGATATTTAGTCCACATTTATTTCCAAACAAACATTATTACTAAAACTTACAAGGCGTGATAAATCAACACATTGGGTGAATTGCTCCACTTCTCGAGCACATCGCAGGGACTGCTGGGGATGATCATTGTAGCAGTTCATGACAGCTTCCTGGTGGTTCTGGCAGACTGGTGAGCAGGTTGCCTTCATGAAGAGATTTTCCACTTCCTTGAGGGCAATTGTTACTTGTTCTTCTGAGAGTCGTGCTATTTTTGTAAACTGAAAAAAAAATATGAAGAAACAAATTTCTGTAATGTCTTTCTTCTCATTCATCATCTTCATTACTTTCAACTCTAAACTGGCATCCTTCCATATCAATCAATTATACCACCTTATAACAGCTCACAGTTCTCACCTCCTCCTCACGTGCCTCCATCTTCTTGTGCCAGTCCATGTTGAGTTTCTTCATCTCTTGTTCCTTCTCCTCCCTAAGGCGCATCACCATAAGATGAGCCTCCTCAGCGTAAATAGACCATGGTGGTATGCTGCCTGCAGGCTGGCTCAGCGTTGGGCCAGCTCCAGACCTGTAATAAATTAAGAATATATCATATACACTTCTAAAAAGAGTTCCCAAATCTAAACACCAATAGCTTTATAGGTCTGCATCTAACTAATGAAGAGTAAAAGAAATTTTGATGGTAATAGTCCCTTCCTCACCAAAGTTTAAGTGGAAGTATGCATATATTTAACGTTATTTACTTGAATGGAAATATTTGTGTGTTCCCAAGCATCTCATTTGTTCCTGTTCCTGGCCTGCTCAAGTTCTATCATTGTAGCCACATGAGGTATTCCATAAAGGAATTTGTTAGCCGACTGCACACCTATGAAATGAATGGTAGAAATTCAGCCTAAACCCCATTACAACGAACATAATTTTATACACAAAATGTCAGAAAAATATAACACAATGGTGACATATGACTGATTTGGAGGCAAGTAATAGTGATTGGGAGTCAAAGGAAGATTCATATGAAGATGAAACTGTAGCATTGATGATGGTCTACATGATCTGTATGAGCTAATGCAGAGGTTCTCAAAGTGACCCCCCAGAGAGGTCATGAAATAATTTTGAAGGGTCACAAGATTCTGCAACCTCTCCTCCTAGTGACTGTCAGAAATGCTTTGTTGCTGGGAGAGTGGTTTGCAAATCTATTGAAATAATTTGCAGGGGTCACAGCCAAAAAAGTTTGAGAATCCCTGAGCTAATGGATAAGGATATCTGTGTATTCACATACAGATGCAAATTTACACCGCCACCTCCCTATATCTGTTGGTATAGTTTTATATATTGTGTGATCATATAAAGAGTTTATGCAAGGTGGTGATTTGGCAAACTCTGGTAGACTTGTGTTCTTAGTATGCAGATGGTAGCAAAGCATGGCATCAGTAGTACTACATGGTAAAGGAGAGGTTAAGTTTATTCCAATAAGTGAAAGTAAATTGTTCAACTTTAGTACTGAATGCCAATATTTCTTTATCCAAACAAAATAGTACCACATAGCTCATTGCAAATG
>NC_051413.1:5500292-5501871 GCF_015228065.2 Penaeus monodon
TCCTACCCATCAAAAATATATAAAGCACCTGTATTTGCATTAGTTGAAATGACATGCACATAGGTAATTTGTATTTATAACAATAAAATGGTTTTACTGTTCTTCCTGATCTATCATATATCAAGTAAAGCAATCCTGCCACCACACCACATGTGAAATCTGTCCAAAATGAGAATTAAGCCTAGTAGTTCTGCAATTGAAATCTCATCCCAAAGATTAATTTTGTAAGTCTACAATATTCTAACAAATTTCTTTATAATATTCCCATGAAAACTGCCATCTAATCACAACTGACCACTTACAGTCTGATCTCTATCAACGATTTGTCTAAGAACAAAAGTTAATTGTATCAACATTTTTTTTTATAGTAGATACAATAAACTTAAACCTAATAGCTGCAATATATAGCATCTACTGGTCTGGGGTGACTGCAACATTTACCACAGAGTTGAGAGACCAAAAAAGGTTGCATTCCTTCAACCTTCAAGTAGAGCTACATACAGCTAAATAATGGTTTAAAGGTTTGAAGTTTCAGGCAATGGATTTAAAGATTTGAAGTTTGGAACAATGTTTTTCTTACTTCATTCTTTGACACACTATAAATATCTTGTATTTCAAAGTAGAAAAGAGGTATTATAGAACTTTCCTTTCTTGCTATTCATTGCACCATGAGGATGATCAGATTTTTCAATTCCACAGTTTCCAGATTAAAACTAATACTTTACACATAGGTGATAGTACAGGTCTAGAGTATTCACTTGAAACCAAATTCAACTAATATCATCACAAAAATAAGTATATAACTGCAACTTCAAAAGCACCAGTCACCAAGATAGTATACAGAATCCTAATGAACTTTTAACAAAACAAACAAGTTCACAGTAATACTTCCTCTACACAAATAAGAACTCTTTGCACTTACTTCACAGCAATGCCAATATCAGGGGCCGCAGTGGGTTCGCTGGCCACGACCTCTTCTCCCTGGGATGCTGGTGGTGGTAATGGCACAATGAGTGCTGGAGGCTGTACTTCAACTTCCTCTTGTGGGGCTGCAGCTGGAGCTAAACAGGTGATAACTATAATTAGGCAGTTGCTACAAAAAACACAACATTATAAATGTTACAAGTTTATATTCACAATCTTATTTTTAAATTTCAATCTATTTATAAATGACAAGTAAGGCTGATTTATATCTAGTATTATTAGTAGAATGCCAAAACCAGGATTAGTCCAAGCACCAAACAGCAAGAGAACAAATGTATCAAGTATAATAAATGTTAATGCTTCTGCCATCTGTCTCCTTAATCACTGTAATCTGATGTTAAAACAAGCAAAACCTCTTCATTCCATGGAAAGGATGGCACTAAAGCAAAAGCAAAGAGAGCAACTCAATGTTAAAACAGAGGCCAGAGCAGACGCCACAAACCAGTTAGTTTGCATGGTTAGGAGGAAGGGAGACGGGGAATCAGGAGGAGGAGTTCTGTGACTGACTTCACAAAGCGGTTTCAAATGTGGTAGTGTTTGTATGAACTTGTAACTTTTTCTTTTTTATACAAAGGAGAAAACAAATGTGAATAAA
>NC_051413.1:5502257-5504904 GCF_015228065.2 Penaeus monodon
TTCAAACATAAAAGAAGCTCAGTATCCCTCCAGGATTAAAAGAAGTCTCTTCTCTGATCTATCAAAACCCTTTCAACATGGTAATCACTGAATTAAAATTACTCATTTGTCACCAAAGAAATACATTTCAATTAACAAAAGTATACTGCAAAAATACCTAATACTGTACAGTCATTACAGTTCTGCCAGTTACTATTGACCTAAAAGTCATACTTAACAGAACAAAATATGCTTTTACCACTGAAGAAAAAACTCAATGTGAAAGATACAACTTCAGACACATGTAACATTACCTGATATTACCATCAAATGCTTTGCTTGTTATCTTAGAGGAAAATAATGAACACATTTTAAATAATATAATACAATTCATATACTCAGAAAACAGTAGATCCAAGGATATTTGTATTACTCAGTTTCTTACATCTACTGTAAGTAATCTTGTTTATTATTATATTTTTACAACAAATAAGCTATGAAAGAGTGAATAATCGTAAATTATATATTAATATCTTTTAGTCTGATTAATATATGGTTTTATGCTTGTTATGTAAGTGATTTGTTATGTTAGTTACTATATCTAGAAAATATAAATAGAAGTATAATTATAAACAGATAAGTAATTTTGTAATGTCACTCAACACAAAGATAAGACTGGGAAGTACTACTAGAACCTTTATCCTTTAAATCTGTTCTCCTTATAGATTTACATACCAAAACTACTAATTACTGCAACCACTTGGACAAGTACCACTCAAGAGTGGTTTTCCTTGTGGTTACTGCAACAGGTACTTTTCAGCAAATATATCTATAACTGTAGGACAATTTTAAAGCATAATAGCTCTGGCAGTACTTCCGTGCCCTGCATTATAGTATACATATTCATGAAAGAATGGTATACATTATTTATGGTGTAACATACTGCAGTTCATTCACATATCCTTCCCTAATTTGCATTCTCTAAATAAAGCCAAAATATAAATTTATCCATATTATTAAAAAGTTATTTTACCATATGATAATGTATACCACAGTATTTCATTGCAGAATTTGATAAAATTAATAAAAATAATATCATATGCCAATACATGCCTAACTATCCATAAAAAGTATCCTGATATCAATCAAAACAGGAGAGAAATAATAGAGGAAAGTAAGGACAAAAAATTATAATGCAAATAGTCTACTCCCATGCAGAATTTCCAATTTCTTTCTTTTCCACATTTGTGGGAATATACTTCTAGAGACTTCTACACCTACTTTCCACTACGTCACTAGCAAAAGCAGCTGCCAATAGTGTGTCCTTTGAAGGCAGCTGCACCTCTTCTGCCACAATGGCATTGGACTCAGTTGTGGCTGTGAGACTATCTTCCTGAGAGGGGACTGCAGGAGCAGCTACAGCGTCAGCAAGAGGATTGTCAGAGAGAGGAGAGGAAGCCAGAGAATCAGAGGAAACAACATCAACAGCTTCTGAACTTTCGCCAGAACTAGGAACTCCAGCGTTAGACTCTTCAGCAACAACAGCAATCTCTACTTTGGACTCCTCAGCCACAGCTGTGCCAGTTGAAGGCTGCTCCACCGGCACAGCTGGAGGTGAGAGGTCCAGAGGGGAAGGCTCAGCCACTTCTGCTGCACCAGAGGGAAAAGCTTCAAAGCTTCCATCAGTCGGTGGGCGAGACTCACCCGTTGGCAGAGGTTCAGTCACTTGGGGCTCAGGTTCAGGGATATAGTCACTGATTTTGGGAGGTTCAGGGACTTGAGGGGCAGTGAAGATAGGTGGGGGACTAGGGGCCAGGGATGGGGGAGGGACAGGAGCAAGGGGAATCTGGGGAGGGGCTGGTTCTGCAGCTACTGCCGGCTCTGGAACTTCTGGCGCAGCCTGCTGACCTTCTATCTGGCCACGCAGGCGGTATGCCAGAGACTCGGACAACTGGAAGGATGAAAATTAACATACTAAATGATGCTGATTATCAACTTATATTAATATCCTAGTACCACATTATAATAAAAAATGTAGCATTATATTCAATTATTATTGTTATTAACCCTATCAATAAATGTTATCTTTATTAGCTGACTTTTTAAAAATAATAATGGAGAAGCAAGCAAAAAAAATCATGATAACCAAACAGTCAGTGAATGTATGTTTATACAGGATTATCAATACTCCTTGGATCGCAAGTAAATATTATATTCAGAAATAGGTTAATCATTATCAACAACTTTTTTCACTCTATGACAGTGCTGTCCTATTGAAACCACTTTTATTCCAATAGGTAAGTAACATCTACTATAATAAGCAAGACAAATATTAAAAGTAACTGGATTTTCCTTAATAACAATTATTTGCTTATGAATTTGAAGAAATTTAGATCTAGATTTTCACAATCTTAACTGTATAATTATAAGTACCCCTTTAAAAAAAAGGACAACAGGGTTATTATGAATCCCCCTGGTGTTCTTGGCCTGGGAATCTTTGAGGACAGAATTTCTTAAGATAATCAGAAGGTGATGGTCATGCAGGGCACCCAAGACCTACCTGGGATCCACAAGACTCAACATAATTAGCAGAGAAAGTTGAAACATTCTTCTTTTCTTGTATGATTCAGTATAATATCCCACTGAATAAACAGACCTCTTACAAAAC
>NC_051413.1:5504934-5505050 GCF_015228065.2 Penaeus monodon
AGTACTAGCAATACCATTGACACAAAGTATCTGTATATACTTATCCAGATCTTTAGCCTAAACTTCCAGCATTTCCACTCCCAAACCACATACTTTGTTGCTTCCATCCATTAACA
>NC_051413.1:5505376-5506091 GCF_015228065.2 Penaeus monodon
TGTCCTCCCACCCTCAACTGGTTAAAAGTGAGTAAATGTTTACATGGCAGTTGGAATGACTTTCAAAACAGGACTTAGTAATATCTACATAGATTTTCTTCTTACATTAATTCACTTTGAATTTGCTGTAATCTGTGATGTAATTTTAACCCACTAGCTACCTGGTAACTTTCTGTGCATGGTATATCACATCTAAAATTGTGGAATTTTGTTGTCATACATATAATGGTTTTCTGTATTTTGAGTAACATTTGGATGGACAGACCGATTGCTCAAAAGAAAAACAAAACAGTTTCAGTTGGGTCTTATTTTCCCTTTTTAGTTCTGATTTGAAAAGTATTTTTCTTCTAATTCAAATAAGGAAATTTCACTTTGGAAGAGCAATGTCCATCTTTGGTAGGCTGTATAATAACAATGTGTTTACAAATTTTAGCAAACACACTCTTTAAAAGAATCATTGTATCTAATATTAGTTGCCACTGTATAACAAACACCTGGAGAAAATACTAAGCATGCACTGGTAAAAGGGAATGTATACAGACTGGGTTCCTAGAAAATTAATCATTGCTCATCCAGGACTCCTAGAACATCCTGTGTGTGTAAGAGGCCAATCAGAGTCAGAGATATCTCATAAATATATGCCATCACTACCACAGTATATGCAAAAGAGACTTCATAAGCTTAGAGTCATTCAGAGACTACTCAGCATGTCATT
>NC_051413.1:5506997-5507870 GCF_015228065.2 Penaeus monodon
ACTCTATCAAATATTTACAAAAATAATAATAAAAAAAGATACCCATAATATAGAAAGATGGAGGATCAGGTACTGGTAATTACAAAATAAATATTTTCCTAAAGTGCATAGTAATACATAAACAAACTGAAATATTGCAGTACTGATCCTGAACTGTAAACTTTGAGTGACAGAAAAGTTCAGCTGTGGTAAAATATCTTAATACTTAAAATAGGTGCACTATGTGTGTGCACTAATTTTTCACATGCTGAATGAGAATATATAATTTCTTTTACAATAGAGCATACCTTGGTCTTCCATACTTTAACCAACACACATAAATAAATGGCTCCACACCTATCAGAGCTCTGTCGAAGGCCAACAAACTTCGATCACATGTACTCTAGTAAGCTAAAACTGGTTGAATTCTCTGTTAATCCTCAAATAAATAACCAGTCCAAGCTCTAACTTCATAGATTATACGTTGGGGAGGTTGACGGCCTTTGCCTGACCACTGAAGGCACGGAGATTTGTGGATTTGGATACAACAACATTACAGTACAAAGCTTATATTTTGAAAGCTAGCACGATTTACTTTACAACATTTGACAAATAAATTCATAAACTGTAGACTCAGGAAGATCATAAGAGAAAACACATTATTTTCTGAACTCTCAATTTCGAAGAATAAAACCCTGGATCTTTATTTACGGACTTTCAACACATCTGAACTTCCTAAACAAGACAAATCACACCACACCTTACCCGCATTACTAAGCAGAGCCTTGAAAGCGGTCGTTCTTGAAGTAAATAACGCCATGACAAGGGAAATAACAGGCAAAATAACGCGAGCAAGTTCTGCCTCCCCTTCAAGTGCTGTTACAGACGACACAA
>NC_051413.1:5507931-5508232 GCF_015228065.2 Penaeus monodon
CTCGATGATATATCTTTTTGGTCAATGTAGGGATTTTTACTTAATTTAGCCATTATAATTCGTTAAGATATCATTGCCTTTTATAGGGAATTATTTGCCAACATATATTTCACAACCTGCGTAAGTATAAAATAACATTTTAACACATCCAAAATGTAAATTTATCTTTAAAGCATCTAAAATAACCTGAAAAAATATATACTTAAGGCTCGGCCTCCAAAAAGATATACTCATAATTTTCCCCAAATTTCATCCTTAACAACAGAACACAGCAATGTATAAACATAATAACGAAGGAGAA
>NC_051413.1:5508353-5508542 GCF_015228065.2 Penaeus monodon
GAACGAGAAATTCCGTCCAGAAACATAACGAACGAGAAGACGACAGAGAAGAGGATTGTTTACATGACTTTTATTACTCTTTTTTTCCTAAATTAGTAAGGTAAAGTTATACGTAACAAATTGAGGAAAGTTTCGAGATGTAGAGTGTGTCAGTCTGGTGTTGTGTGAGGGAGAGTTGCCCTTCTGGTT
>NC_051413.1:5508593-5509040 GCF_015228065.2 Penaeus monodon
CGGATCAGCTGTTTAGGGGCCTGTTGTCTGTGTTATTCCTGTCTCCTTTTATCCGCCTTTCTTTTTTAGTGGTGGGAGTAAGAGAATGAGAGAGCAAGGAGGAGAAAGACAAGGAGCGAAGGGGGAGGGATGGAGTGACACTAGGGAAATAAATATTTTTTTTCCTCTCCCAAGTTTCGGTTTTGTATCGTTTTCAGAGTTTCCTGTGCATATTCTTTTTGTACATTTACGGAGGAGATTAAATCAGGTTAAAGAGTATGAAAGGCAAGACTCATCCAATTTTCTATATTGTCTGTTGTTGTGGACTATGGCATTGGAAAATACAGTATTTTAATAGAAAGGGATCTTTACTGTGCTATTACTTGAGGTGTCTGCAGTGGCTCTGTGTGCTTGAAATAGAATGGTAGGAGAGATGTACCCTAATTGTAATAACTTCAATGATTGTTT
>NC_051413.1:5509243-5516154 GCF_015228065.2 Penaeus monodon
TAGAAATTTTGACCATGGTATCTGAATAATTACAGTGAGTGTTATTTCTGAATATGTATTCCCTTTCTCATGCAATGCTCTAGGCTGTTAGATATCTGACTCTATCTAAATTAATATTTATTTTTTTCTTTTTGTGTGTTCTTGCTGTTCTGACTTTCTTCTGTGTCCTTGCAGGCTGACACGATGTCATTAAAGCCTCGTGCGGTGAATTTTGAAGAGGTTTGGGGGGACCTGGTGGAGACAGTTCAGCAGGTGGTGACCATGGGCTCAATCAAGAGGAGCGTCTGGAACACCAGATTCTCTGATGTGTACTCCTTGTGTGTGGCGTTTCCAGAGCCCCTTGCTGAGAGGCTGTATACAGAGACAAAAAAACTACTGGAGAATCATGTCAGGCAGCTTTATTTTGAGGTAAGATGGGAGTATATTCAAGGCTGGCTGCATTGTTCTTGGTTTTCCAAGTCATTTGATGTGTATCACACTCTCTTCCAGTGTCATTCAAGTGGGATTTATGTGCTAAATTATATTACAAGTGTGGCATCCCTAGATTAGTACAAAACTCATGACAGGGCAAGGCACATTTGTCTCTGCCTCACTAGGTGTGTCTTGAACTGACTGGGCTCTTTCTTGCTGATTAGATGTAGTAGAGATTTTTAGATACCACATAGTCTAACCCTGCCAATTTCCAATTATACTGAATGCATCAACCCCGCAATTTAGATTGTTGAATAAAATTTGTGACATGGAGTTTGGGACCTGTCTCTGGTGAGTGTGTACTGTAAAGAATTATACTCTTGATTAAAAGCATTATAATGTATACTAGATATTATAAGGAAACCATTACCACTAAAATTAATAGATTTGAAGATGCAGACTAGTATCAGAAAGTTACCCCACTTACCACACATTGGTAATACTAAATGAAGCCATTTTTCCATAATTTGTGGGTTATGCCATTCTTCATTTTTTTTAAAATCTTAATTAAGCTGAAGTCATTTTTACTACATGGTTTTTCTAGGCAGCAATCTAGTCTGGGAGGGGCTTGATTTTAGCACTGATTCCCAGCTGCAAAAATCATTCTAAAGTAAAAAGTTATTTAAAAAAATTTCAAATCTTATTCTCCTTATTATCATTCTAATTTTATCACTGTAACCTCTATCACCTTTCATAAATTAATTTCTACAATGAAAACTGCCAGGAATATAATGGTGTGTAGAAAAGGATATGCAGGACTGCAACTGCAGATCTGCAGGCATTAATGCATAATGAACGTCATTTTGAGATGTTATCAGCTTTGTGGTTAGAGGATAAATGACCATGACAATGTTGCTTGATGTTTCAAGCTGTATGATACCTTTTAGGAAGCTGGCAGAGGTTACTGAAAAATCCAGATGGAGTAGTCTATAATTTGCTGCAACAGTGCTACAGTAACCATAAACAGGATAAAAAAAATAGGCATAGTTTGTTAATATCAATATCCTGTTTTAGCTTAATTGAAGAACTGAGCTGATTTTTTTTTTATATCTACTAATCTATTGCATTTATTTTTATAGGTGGAGGAGCAGAGTGAGGAGAACCTTCTTGCAGAATATCATCGTTTTTGGATTCAATTCAGCAAAGGCACACAGTATCTTAACCATTTGTATTCGTAAGTACACAGGAACTACTTTCTGACAATAGTACTGAGTACAGGTATTGGTAAACATTTAAAAGTCACCTATGTGTCAATCCTTATTCCAGCACAGATCAGCATAGCCTATGTGCCTGTTGGTAGCAATGCTAGTTCTATCTTGCTGGAATAAATGTATTGAAGTCATGTTGGCTTTTGTGAGAATGTGAAGTACAATATGGCAGTCACTTTACTCTTGGATTAGAATTAACGTTGTAAACATTTTATCTCAGATCATAGCAAGTTTCAAGTAGATATTGATTGATGTCTTCTGAACTTTTAACAAATCTGTTTTTCTTGTTATTGCATTATTGTTTTAATTATAAGTGGTCGTAGGTATAAAGTACAGTAAAATGAATTGCTTTTGGTGCTGTTGGGATTATTGAAGGTACCCACTATTATGTGTATTTCATGGAAAACAATGCCTTGCATGACTGGGTTCACAGAGATAATATATCTTTGGGTTCATAGAGATTATATAACTTAGTGTAGGCCTGCTGTTGAAGCTCTTGCTATATTACTGACTTATCATTTTGGTAGATATGAGATAAAGTGCTTTATATGCAATGCTTTATGTTTACATAGCATTAAATTCTTTAGTGACAGTAATAACATTTCATACAAATTACTGATTATTTTTGTTTAATCCACAGATATTTAAATTCGCAACACATTCAGAAGCAGAAGTTTAGTGATGCAGACCTTACATATGGTTCAATGCAGATGGACATGTCAGAACAGCTACTAGAAATTGGTAAGTATTGGTGACTTGTTATATATTTTTATGGCTAGGAGTTTTGAAGTGCCAGTTTCTTTGATTCTACCTTTTTATGATATGTAAATTAGAGTAGTGTACATTTCTATTACGTGAAGTTTTAGTAAAAATTTTCTACATACCTATGCTACTTCTAGTAAATATTTAATTAGAATGGAAATTCTTATGTTTATAATTTACTGGAGCATGCATGAAGCTATAGTTTTTTGATATATTACTTTATACTGAAGAAAAGCACAATAATTCATAGTTTTTGAGTTATAGTGATGTAACAGTGTAACTATTTGAAAATCATGCATTAATTTATGTACACAGAAATGTAGTCACCCAAAGAAATACACTCGCCATTCCTCAAACACAAACATACGCAATTAATTCCAACGGCTTCCTGCTTCTGCTCCCTTAATGCCTTCCTTCATCCCTTTGCCTCTGCTTCATCAGGGGAGCTTGGTCTGGAGATCTGGCAGCGGGAGATGATCCGGCCGCTGCAGAAGCGTCTGGTGGGCGTCTTGCTCATGGGAATCCAACAGGACCGGACGGCAGCCGCCACCGATGCCCCAACCTCCACCATCCGTGGGGTCATCCACTCATTTGTTGATGTTAATATGTATAAAAAGAAGTCTACTTTACAGGTAGGGATTAGACTGTGTGTGTATGTAAGACCCTGTGTTAATTTTTTTTTCTTGTTTTCTTTTTCTATATGTATCATATTTTTTCTTCTTCTTTTATGTTATTTTCTATTTTTTCAATGACTGCTTAGTTTTTTCTTTTATGCATTTTTTCCTTTTTTCTCCATATTCATAAGTAAATAAAAAAATAGTTGCATTTATCTGAATTTCTTGAGGTGTTGTATTGGGTATTAAACACTGTATATAGTCTAATGTTATTATTTCTTGTTCACTTATGAAGACATCCTTCTTCCAGCTTTATGAATCCATATTTGAAGGTGCGTTGTTAAGAGAAACAGGGTCATTTTACCGAAAGGAAGCTTCAGCCTTACTTCAAGACTGCAATGTTTCACAATATATGGAATGTGTTATTGCACGGTTAGCAGAAGAAGAATTAAGAGCTACCAAATTTTTGCCACCAAGGTAAGATTGGCTAAAGATAAGGTACTGTATGTAGAGTTCTTAAAGGAAACACTAAATGGAAAAACATATCTCTGCTTTTTTCTCTCTTCTTAAATCTTCTCAAACTCCTCCAAGTCCTCCAATTTGAACTTGTTCCAAACTATCCTCGTATCACTCCCCAGTTCTCACCAGAGAGTTGTGAAAGAGGTTCAGGACAGAATGGTGGCTGATCACCTGGCAACTGTGCACGCGGAGACCGGCTCCATGGTGAGTGCGGAGAGGACCAGAGACCTCTCCAACATGTACACCTTGCTGCGGCCGGTCCCCAATGGGCTCACAGTGCTTGTTCACCATGTCAAGGATCACATCAAGCAGCAGGGACTTCAAGCTGTTACCAGTCTCAAAGGAGATAATGTGAGGCATTTTGTTGGTTGTGGTTTTGTTGAGAAAAAGGATAATGTTAGAATCTCAGTGTTTTTCTAGTTTATATTGCAGTATTGATATCTGAATCAAGTATGAGTTGACATGTGTTAATCTGTATTTGATATAGGGCTCTGATTATTAATGATATGCAATTAATCAGATTCCAGCTCAATTTGTGGAGAGTCTATTAGAAGTGCACAAGAAATACCGCACTATGATTATGGATGTTTTCCACAATGACCAACAATTTGTAGGGGCATTAGACAAAGCCTTTGAAAGTGTTGTTAATCATAGAGGAAACACCAAAGTAGTGTGCCGATCCCCAGAGTTACTCGCAAGGTGAGTGTCAGAAGTTCAATTTTATATTTTACCTCTTCATTTTATGAAGAGATTAATCTGAGATTGACTGAAGAAAAGTAGATTTATAAATGAGCAGAACTGAGCATCCTTTAAAAAAAAATTGACTAAATATATTTGGTTTGTGTTTTTTTAGCCTATATGTTTTGTAATACTGGCATAAAAATCTTTGTACCCCCAAACCAAATCTGTTTAACTTATGGAATAATCTTGTCCATTTTCTCTCTCTTATCTTTTTATTTAATTAATCATTCATTATTACTCTAAAATGAACATTTAAGAAGTAGGTTTTCTTTATCATAATGATTACAAAACTTGCATGTTAACCTTGTAGTGTATTATCATGTGAAATGTTCCATTCTCTGTAGATACTGTGATACACTTCTCAAAAAGTCTACCAAAGGCCTGAATGAAAGTGAGGTTGATGACAAGCTTGGCCATAGTATCACCATCTTTAAGTACATCGACGACAAAGATGTATTTCAGAAGTTCTATGCACGGATGTTGGCCAAGAGGCTGATACAGCAACAGAGTCAGTCGATGGATTCTGAAGAAGCCATGATTAACAAGCTCAAGGTTTGCTACAGATGGCTTTTTGTATATCACTTTCAAGGTCATGGAATGAAACTTAAAATGAGAAACTACAACAGGTTTTGCTCATCTTTGTCATTTTAAGAGCAGATACCATGGAAGATATTTATTTATAAGGTATTCTTATTTTATTTCCTTTCCACTCACTGTTTGTTTTCCCGGACAGCAAGCATGTGGGTATGAGTACACCAGCAAGCTTCACCGAATGTTCACTGACATGTCTGTCAGTTCTGATCTAAACCAAAAGTTTAATGAATTTTTGAAATCAAAGGGAAAAACCCATGAACTTGGGATTAACTTTTCAATAAATGTTCTTCAGGTAAGTAACACAGCTATATTCCATTTAGAAACAGTGAATTGGTGCTTGACAGCTGTGTATAGTCATTTGGTTTAGTTTTGCCAGGAATATAATGTCACTTTTGGAAAAGTTTGAATTTTCCACAATAACAAATATGATAGTATCATAATGTGTAACTTCATATTTTTAATGGATGTATATATTTTTTTATTTCAGGCAGGGGCCTGGCCTCTAGGTCAAACAAGTATCACTCCTTTTGCTGTGCCTCAAGAATTAGAAAAGTCTGTACAAACGGTAAGGAACATCTTGGTGAAATATACCACTGACTATGTATGTTTTGATGATAATTATCTAGAGATTAGAAGAGATGTCAATTTTAATCACACATCCATTTCATAGCATTATAAGTCATAATTTAAAGAATGTGATATAATAGTGTGGATAAAATCAGGAATTGTAAGTACTTCTTATTGTAATTATCTAACATTTTTGTTTCTTTTGTGGTGCTTAGTCCTAAAGAAACAAGATATGTAAAAAAAATCATGTTCTTAATCCATTGATGTTATATTTGTATATATGCACAATGTATACACACATGCATGTTTAGACCACTTTTCAGTCTACATCATATGAAAAAATACAGAAAGTTAAGGTGAACTCTGTACTTCTCTCCTTAGTGTTTTGGCCTTCTGGATAGAAATAGATTTCTTATTTGTAAGACATGCCTAACATGTGTACTAATAGCATTTATTGTCAATGCAGATTCAATTAGGTCCATAGTCTAACTCCATTCTTACCCCCTCTCCCTCTATTCTAGTCTGGCCTAAACAGGGAATGACCCATTTTGACTTGAGGTGGCATGCCAGGCTAAGAATAGACCTTAGGAGAACAACTTGGGTCAGATCATTCATCTGACCCAAATATGACCTGACTTGAATGACTGGCCTAGAATAGACATTCCTCTTTCAAGCAAATTTTAATCTGTTGATCCAATATTTGTCTTTCTTCTATATTACATATATAGCATAACATTAATAAAACAAAGTATGTTAGTAATAAAAGGTAAACCATTGATGAAATAGCCTTTAAGTAGTTTTTGTTATTAATGAGATGTTCTTTATGTATTTCTTATGGCCTTTTATTTCACTTTTTACAGTTTGAAACCTTCTATCACAGTCACTTCAGTGGTAGGAAACTTACTTGGCTGCATCATTTATGTCAAGGTTTGTGTTATTCTTGTTTTTATTATTTTTTCAAGGTAAAATATATGGTAGGTTTAATATCTAAAAAGATTTGGTTCTCTTTTTTTTGCTCAAACTTACTCTCTGGTACCATATAGTAAATTTAACCAGCATATTGATTTAAGTATTTTGATGTCAATCACCCCAAAAGTGATCCTGCAAGACCACAGATTCAGTTTAGATCAATTCAAGGTTTAGTTCTATATTTCAGATGGTAGTTCTGTGAGGCTTTTACTAGTAGACTACATGAAAGTGTATGTTAAGGGTGTATCATTCAGTTCCATAACTATTGGTAGTTTGTTGATGGCAGGTCTTTTGGCAGTTTATTGCATAATGAAGATATTTTAGAAAGTTTACAAACTCCTTGTTATACCAAGTTCATTTAAAACGTGAGAGTAGATGTATTTAGATTTAATTTTCTTTGTATATTTGGAAAATGTAAATATTCATAAAGATGCTGATTTAGGATTTTTAGATTTTTAGTCACTCC
>NC_051413.1:5516710-5517110 GCF_015228065.2 Penaeus monodon
AATTAAAGCAAAATGAGAACCAAATTCTGTCTTTTTTATGTTTCAATATGTTTGCAGGGGAGTTGAAAGTAAGCCACAGCAAGAGAACGTACCTCATCACCATGTCCACCTTCCAGATGGCAATGTTGCTCATGTTTGAGAAGGTGAGAGAGTATAACATTTGTCTGTTCATTTGTCAGTGCTAAAGGACTATCTGCTTCAGTAAAGTTTGACTTGGAATTGTAGAGATTGTTTTTGTAATTAAGTGTTTGATTGTGTTTCATTTTCATTCATAAGAGTATGACTACACGTTATCCAATTGTGAATTATGTACTTTCGTCAATATGTGTTTTAAAAAGCAGGCTACTATAGTGTATGTGCAGTTTCCAGTTGAAAGAGATAAAAAAGGAATATTACACAA
>NC_051413.1:5517134-5518240 GCF_015228065.2 Penaeus monodon
CTCTCTCCAGGTGGATAGCCTTACGTGCAACGAACTGCAGACCCACACACACCTCAATGACGAGCAGTTTAATAAATTTTTACAGTCTCTCTTGGATAGCAAGCTCCTCATGACTGATGGTGAGGTATGGAAGTCCTTAAGGTTCTCAGTGGGTAAAGGAAAAGTCTGTGTGAACAGTAGTGTTATTCCAGCCCTTGAGGTTCAGAGTTAGCATATTCTACTGAATAATGCATTTAGTGGTTTTGATTATCACATTTATTTAGTATTAGCATTAGTTTCAAGACTATGCTAATTTGCAGATCTATAATACTTTAACAGAGTTATTAGTATATTATTATAAATAAGTTAGTAGAAGAGATTAGACTTGGTTTGACCAATCTGTGTTATCTTGAACATTAATCAACTGGATATTTGATGATATAGCATTTAGAAGGGTATATGTTAGTATGGTACACTCTGTTCAGTTATCACTGAACAGATTGTAAAAACAACATATGTGACTGGCTCATTCTGGAAACTGGGACATAGACTCATGCCGAGAAGAAGCATCATCCAATGTCTGTGATAAATTGTTGTAATATTATCAGTCACCAATAGGTTAGAGTTTCAAATATGATATAGGCTGTAATAAATTCTATATATTTCAGTGAATTAGATCACTGGATTGTGTTCTATTAACTTTATAAAGAACATAACGAACTGGAAATCAAACCAGTTGTGTATACGAATGGATTTAAGTTCCATAGATCATAAGTCAAGGAGAAGCAGAATTATAAATCTGGAAAATGTTGAGAATCTCTGGAACTCTTAGGCCTTTCACCGAATGGTCCGATGCCTTTTCTCAACTCTTCATACTTACCAGTTTACCAGATACTGAGATCTTATTATTTTGGTATTTCCCACCACCATAGGCTGTGAAGTACAAGATAGAGAGTGCTGTAAGATTGACCAAATGCTCTTTTTTTCACTTTCACTGTTTGCTTTGCCATATTCCACTTAGAACATGGTATATAAATACTTTACCAAGTAAGAAAGGGCTTGCCTGTTTCTCTAAGAAAGGCTAGAATGTTAGTGAAGGGTATTTGTGAGCATGTAGTGAAGGGCAA
>NC_051413.1:5518749-5520097 GCF_015228065.2 Penaeus monodon
TAGCCAAGATTATGCCATAAGGTGAAGTTCCACTTCACAAAGCCTTCAGCTCCATTGATGTATTAATTTGTCAATACTTAAGTCTTAATGAGCATGATGGAAATAGCTGAAGTTTTTCTGGGATGCCCTGCTACAGATTTATAAAGTGGAAATTCATTTCAAGGCATACTCTGATTTTGCAAAAATGCTTGAATTTCCTGATCTACCCTTCACTGTATATACATGTCTATTCTCTGGCAACATTTTAGCCTTCCTCTGGGAAAGAATCCAAGCCCTATATTGCTGAGTGAGGTGCTGTGGTATGAATGGAAACAATATAACAAATAATAAAGAAAAAAAGTGCCTGGTCAATTTAGCAGTTTTCACCATACATCCTCTGTTTGTCTTGTTCCTTTTTTTACACATTTTACAGTCTTTGGTGGAAGAAATGTATCAAGGAGGCTTTCCCAGTCTCAAAAGAAAAAGATTCGAGTGTTTGGTAGGCTGGTGAACAGAGCGAGTCAGCAGTTACTCAGCCACGCATCTAAAGTCCCAAGATTCTTTTGACTTTCTGTGGGTGCTTTGTTTTGCAGATTCATGATATGCTAGCCCTTGTACATATTTACTCTTATACAGTATAGTTATTTGTAACAGAACAAATCATAACTAAAACATTCCCAAATAATAACTCGAGTACAAGTTTGCATTACACTCTGATTTTATAAAAGAAGTCCAAATAGAACATGGAATTATACAGTTTGCACTTTCCATCAGGAACTTCGTGGGGAGACCGTTGTACGTCTCAATACAGACTACAGTAATAAAAGAACAAAATTCAAGATCAGTGTTGCACCTCAGAGAGAACAGCAACATGAAGCAGAACAAACTCACTCTGCTGTGGAGGAGGATCGAAAACTCTACTTGCAGGCTGCAATCGTTAGGATAATGAAAGCCCGCAAATTACTCAAACATACAATGCTCATACAGGAGGTAAGGCTAAGGTTGACTGTGCTGGGAAATGTGGCAATGGTCTTTTTTGTTGTAGAGGAACCTGTTTTGGAGTCTTTAATATTTTATGAAGACCCCCTAAAAACAGTAGACATTGACAGAAATTTTGCACTTATTGTTATAGGCTATAATATTCTATAACCGAAATATATTTTAGAGATCACAATAAAATAGTTATTTATAATGGAGGATCTAAGTAATTGGTAGCTGGTGTACATATACCAATACCTTTGATATTAGAATAAATGGTTTGAAGTAGTTCAAGTAGGTAATATATGAGAGCTTTTATGTTCTCTTCCTTGAATTTGTATATGAGTTCCATATGAATTAAAATAAGATCGACGTTAATGAATAGATGAAA
>NC_051413.1:5520118-5521123 GCF_015228065.2 Penaeus monodon
CATAAGAGACTGAGATTTTATTGTTTTTTTCCTTTTCTCCTCAGGTGATCAGTCAGTCTCGAGCAAGATTTGCACCACAGATTCCAATGATCAAGAAATGCATAGAGTTACTTATTGATAAACAGTACCTTGAACGCACTCCAAATTCAACAGATGAATATAGCTATGTGGCCTAATTCTTAGCTTTGTTAGTTGTTTTTCATAATATTTTTTGGCAAGACCAGTCATGAAAGGTCTTCAGAAAGGATTGCCCTGAAACTGTTTCTTGGAGACTGATACACCTACATATATATCTTTGGCTTCACTCTTGGGTGGGGCTTGTACAGTGTGTTGCCTGTTTGGAGGTGAATTTTGTACATTGATTTAGGTGTTATATAAATTTCCCCCCCTTTGCCTGAAGGAATAGCTGATTATTTGAGATACCCAGATGTGTAAATAGCCCAAACAGTGGAGTGATGATGAAGTTGACGTGGGTTGTAATGCTGCCTCTCATATTGGACTCTGGATAAGGGCCAAGCCCAGCTGTGTGTTAAAGTCATGGGAACGCAAAGATAAAACTAAAATGTTGGTTAGGTTTCACTAATATTTAGTAAATATTACCCTTGTAGTTTTATTTTTTATTTATTGAGTCCTAATAGTTCAGCTAGGATGGGTTTGAAATTGTTCCCATGTTCAGACCTAGCTAGGCAGAAACACTGTATAAAAAGAATTTTAGTCTTTCATTCTTTGTCCAGCTTTTTGACCCATTGTGAAAATGATGCACTGGAATATTATTTCATGGATTTCAAGGTGAAAGTTTTAGGTAGCAGCTTGTTACCTCTTTGAAGGTATCTCCCACCATGTGGGATGGACCTCTAGAATCTCTGACTGGCTGCACTTCTCTGCTACTTATCTTTTTGTTTATAAAATATACTCAGAGATAGCTTTCACCTTTTCTAGGTATGACTTTGTAGCAGACTTTCTACCATCATTTTTTATGTGCTTATTCAATATGTATGTGATATG
>NC_051413.1:5521489-5521765 GCF_015228065.2 Penaeus monodon
GTATATTGTCACATGGGTTGGAAATATGATATGTGAACTGTTTTGTTGTGTAATTGATTTGCATTTTCCTTGTATCTGTGGTGCTCTAAACTGCTTCTCAATTCTAAATATATACTTAGTCTGTTTTGTGTGAGTTTTGTTGAATGTAGATCTCCCTTGTTAGTGTGTGCTAATTTTTTTAAAAACTATCATTATTTTTTATATTAGGAAAGGAGGACTTATTTGTGCCGAGTCAGTGGCATTGTGTGTAAAGCAACTGAACTTTTTATCCCTGCA
>NC_051413.1:5521975-5522071 GCF_015228065.2 Penaeus monodon
TATGTGCAACTACTTTATTTCTCAGAAGTCAATTTCAAAGCACAAAACTTAGAGAAGCCAATTATAGTGTTTCTGTGCTGTTCAATAGTTTCTTGG
>NC_051413.1:5522335-5522404 GCF_015228065.2 Penaeus monodon
GCAAAACAGCATTGTGAGCTCTCTGAAGTCATTAACACAATAAATTGTAGTGTAAAGTTTATGAATCCT
>NC_051413.1:5522450-5522544 GCF_015228065.2 Penaeus monodon
ACCAAGATTAATTTACAGAAAATTTTTTGCACTCCTGTTTTACTTCATATAAGGGTACTTTTGTTGTTTTGAACTGTGAATTCCCCGATCTTCC
>NC_051413.1:5526597-5526780 GCF_015228065.2 Penaeus monodon
TAAATGATTTTGTATAGACAATGCTAAGTGTATAAACTTTTTTATAGATTACTTTAGGGGTGAAGTGGATATTTTGAGGTAGACAAGGTTACTGTTAAAGAAATTGAAGTTGGATTAACAGAAGAGAGGGAGGGAAGCTGTTTGGAAAGCTGCATTTCCGTAAAATTAGTTGATTTTCTCCAT
>NC_051413.1:5526807-5527054 GCF_015228065.2 Penaeus monodon
GTAATGAAAGGTGTGGAACATTGTGCTACTAATAGACAATGTCCACCAATGGTTACATAAAGGCAGGATAGCTATAGTTGGTAAGAGAAATAAAACAACCAAAGCAAAGGTTATTTGCAGTCATTGGAATGTTATTTTGATTTTTAAAATCCAACTCTACACAAAAGTAATCCAGAAATATTTCCCAAATTTGATTTTAAATTCACATACATTAACACCTACAAATTTGTTTTATTTCATAGGAGGT
>NC_051413.1:5528206-5528527 GCF_015228065.2 Penaeus monodon
TAAGGTTGTCTCATCTTGAAGTTGTAAGTCAAATATATTATTGGGAGGCAGTCTTTCTATGGACACAGCTACAACAAGCATTAATTTTCCATTTTGCTGGCCATTCTGATTAGGGAAAATAAGGGAAAAGAGAAAAATTAAACAGATAACAAGACTATTTTCTTCTTTCAAAACATCATTAGTACATATGATCTGTGAATTGTCTTGACTTCCTCCGTTTGGATCTGTTTTGATTATCAACCTTCTAGCGCATATTTTTGCATCTTGTCTTAATGGAAATGTTTTAAAGTTTTGGTTATATACCCCCCCCCCCCTCCCAGC
>NC_051413.1:5529058-5529324 GCF_015228065.2 Penaeus monodon
AATATAAATACTCTTATACAAGTAAAGTGACCTTCTACATGTATCTGGAGCTATTGTCCAGTTTCCTTAAGAAGCAGAAATCAATCAAATGCCACAGCTGTTCTCATGACATCAAAGTATAGTCTCATTTATCTCCCAGACTGTTCCTCTTGCCCAGGCTGTAGACGCAATCATCCATTCTGGCTCAATACCTTGTAAACTGCTGTTATTTGTGCAGGTTTTTAAGATAAGATTTAATCCATGATTTTCTTAAGCAAGAGAAAAGG
>NC_051413.1:5529387-5529604 GCF_015228065.2 Penaeus monodon
TCTAGCACAGAAATTCAAAGGTTCCTCATATTTGCTGGATCATCTATTGCTACTAATCACCAGCAGTATTAGTATCTTAATGGTGAAATAATGTGATGATTATTGCTGAAATTTTGTTATATTATCATCCATACATTTATTATTAACGATTTTAATTTGAACAACTGCATATTTTTCCTTTTAGAGCTATTTCCGGGAATTTGTATTACTTGGGCCA
>NC_051413.1:5530192-5530313 GCF_015228065.2 Penaeus monodon
AAAGCAGCTTTAGACTTGGAAATAGAATCAAGAAAATCTATAACATCATGACATTATCATGTAATAAAATCTAGATGAAAATAAAGACTTTATCCTTTACACATTCATACACACACACGTA
>NC_051413.1:5530452-5530638 GCF_015228065.2 Penaeus monodon
TTTACTTGCAGTAATATTTTCCCCTTTAGTTTTTAGATATTGAAATTGTGTCTCTTCTCTACTCTTTGGCCAAAAATAGAAAAAATGAATAATATTAGATCCAGAAGATTGAGACTATAATACAATTTCATGTTGTTGATATTGGTATCTTCTGCTGAAAGATGAACTTTGTTTTGATAATGTAAA
>NC_051413.1:5530936-5532338 GCF_015228065.2 Penaeus monodon
TTTCAGTATCTAAAAACTAAAAGGGAAAATATTAATGCAAGTGGTCACAGTAAGTTCTGTTGTACAGATAAAAACTTTTCAAATGATGAATATCTGTATGAACCACATAAAAAAAAGTGAAATAAAAAAAAGGATAAAGTGTTGAAAGAGCATATTTTTAAAACTGATATAACATATTAAATGATGATCTAATTTTCTGAGCCTAAGCTGCCTTTTCCCTTTCTTTTCCTCGTCTCTCCTTAAAATGTATCTTTCTTTGTTGCTGATGTATGGACGGAAAGATAAAAATTAGAAGAGAGAACCTTCTTATTTGTGAAAAAGGGTTTATTTTGTATGGATTGTTTTCAGTGTTCATTTTGGATTGCCTAATATTTTTGGCATTTCTTTCATTCTTTCTTATTTTGTTCAGCTGTCATGAGATTTTGTACAAGTTTGTGGAGGTAGATTTCATTATAGTGCTAGTGAATATTGATTCTTTTTTCTTTTCTGTAAAAAAAAGTATCCTTAAAATATCCTTGAAATAAAAGCAAGATAGGTGTGGAGAGAAGATTTGGAAACAGGTATGACATACTTTTACAGAATGGGTTTTTTGCAGGTCAGATCAAAGATACAAGTTCAAAAATAGAAGCCGGGATCGTAATGTAACCATGATACTAATAGAATAAAAAAAAAGAAAAACAGTAGGAAGACTGTTTCGTACCATTTACTCCTATACAGTATGCCTGTCAAAAGTTCCCCTTGCTTTTTCTCATGTCAGTGACTACGGTTAAGTCAAATAAATTGTAGTCCTCTATGATATAGTGTTATTTGTAATTTTTTTCCTTCTGTTATATATGCACTTAAAGGATATATATTTACGTACTCATAATGAGGGATTTGACAAAACCGCTAATTAAAATGGGAAAAAGAAAATAGATCAGCCCATTTTAATTTCGGCCATTGCTTAGTCTGTAATAATTAGTGTTTGCTTCTTGTAATTCTTTAAAAAATAGGAAATTTAATTAGTGCACACCAAGGAATCTCTTGGACCACATAAATATGTGCTTTTATAATACAAATCTACATGGTTAGTAATGAGATTTCCATCCTGTTTTCCTCCTGGTTCCTCATTCATACAACTCTATCTCACTTCTATCCACTCCCTAATAAAAGGACACAATCTAAAGGGAAATCTGTATGGAGAGAGTGATTTAACTTCCTCAGAGATATGTTTTATAGTCAAGTATAGCAGACAGTAGACGCTCTACACTCAAAAGACTATCTCCTCACAAAGCACACGCATTTGAGTATGCTGCAACAACTACGGAAACCAAAGTGAAATAACCAAAGACTAAAAAGCATTTATTACAATTTTCCAAATTCACTTTCAAACAGTGAACACTGTATTTCTTAGTGATAAGTA
>NC_051413.1:5532997-5533263 GCF_015228065.2 Penaeus monodon
TGCTGTAGATTCTATACATGTTATCTAGCATATTTGTTATCTATCAGCGCCGGTTAACTGTTCTTGTCTTCCGTCGTTGCACTGTCTATCAGAGTCTGTCGAAATATTTTCGTGATAACGGCTTTTGTTGCAATATAACTTATATTGTTTATTATATAGAATGAATAATTCATACGGAAAATATGCATAAATAGCTTTCTTCCTCTGATTTATACTTACAGACCGCTTGGCTGCCATTCTTGTGACCCTTACAGATTCAACCGCCG
>NC_051413.1:5533969-5536503 GCF_015228065.2 Penaeus monodon
TCATAGGATCGGAATGGAAACATATCTTCAGCTCAGCTCAGGTCATTCAAAATAGATAAACCGCAGATAAACTTTAAATAAAAAAGAATATTATGAATGAAAATGGCTGTGTTTGGAGTGCAAGGCATCTATTTGTTGCAGTGAATGTTGCTCCTGAATCTGATAAAATGGAGGTATTTGCAGCAAAAAGGAAAATGTTACTTATATATTTTGAATGTTAATGGCGTAGGTTTTGAATGTATGTGAAGTATCGTGGATTTTGTTTTCTAATGTCTCAAACAAAAGTTGATTTAGTCTTAAACGACATATTTACTTTTTATCAAAGAATAAGGTTTTAGAACACAAGTACAAATAAAACTGAAACTAAATTCTATCGCAGTGAAAAAAAAAATCTTTGAAAAAAATAGTTTGATCAATTATTGGCATTACAACTTAATTGATTTCGCATACAGCAGACCGGAGTCATAAGCAAGTAGATACAAAATTCATGTGATTAAATAGAGAAGTTATACAGAGAAACAAGAACAAACGTAAAAAAAAAGAAAAGAAAAAAACGCTTAACCCTCACATCCACCAGCATCCGGTCTTTGTTTTATATGACCTTTGATAATCGCATCTCTTGTCTATAACGTTCTTCTCTCAAGTCCTCTCATCTCAGGGATCTATGGAAGTCGCTCTTTTTGTGTCTTCATGCTCCTGTTTTTTTTTCTGTTCCGTGCCATGTAGGATTTATAAGCCATAATTTTACTTTTTTTCTAATGAGATAATTGTTGAATAGAAGGGAAAGAAGATTTAAAGCCACTTTCTGTTTTTTATTTATTTGTACGTATATTTACAACTAAAACATATCTAACAGTTCCGGCAAAAAAACAGTCCTTTAAATATTTGCGTAAATTTCTTCGTCCACGGAGAAATTCGCATATATCGCCTCGCCACAGTCATCTTCACAAGCCAAAGGTCCTGAATGGGTATCTGTTCCTATATTTCCATAGATCGGCTCTTGCTCAACATTACCATAGATGGGTTCTTCATTAGCTGATCTGTCCTGCTCGTCTTGAGGGTGTGTTTTTTCAACCCCACCTGTCTTCCAGTTGATTGGTGTTCTGCCTGTGTCCTGGTAGATTGGTGGTGTACCTGCATCTTGGTAGACTGGTGTTCTGCCTGTGTCCTGATAGATTGGTGGTGTACCTGCGTCTCGATAGACTGGTGTTTTGCCTTTGTCCTGGTAGATTGGTGTTCTACCTGTTTTGCTTTGGATGCCTAATTCTGTACTTGTATCCTGGTAGAGTGGTTCTATCCCAGTGTCCTGGTAGACTGGTTCTCTGCTTGTGTCCTGGTAGAGGGCTTCGTTATATGTGTCTTGATAGAGTGGTTCTTTATTTTTATCTGTGCCAATTGGCTCTCTATCCCTGGCCTGGCAGAGCGGCTGTCTGATGTTCCCATATATCGGCTCCTGCTCGGCCTCAGCCCTGAGTACTTGGGCGCTGCGAAATGCTGCAGTGTCGCTTGTCTCTGCGCCCCTTCCTCTTCCCCCTCCTCCTCCAGCTGTATCTTCTACACTTTGAGATTTGTTCTGGGGAGGTTCGGTAATATGTATTTTGGTGGTCCCTTTTTTCCTCAAGCAACAGCAGTAAGTCACCAGCGCTCCTGCAAGGACGCCGGAAGTAAATGCAAGCGCGCAAAGCACCTTGGTAACTGCTGTGTCGAAGAGACTCGCCTGGTGAAGGAAGAGCCGCATCGGATGGAAAATGAAGGGTTCAGGAGACTTGCTGACGAATCGCACGCTCAGAACGACGCCGTTGAGTTCGAGGTTCTGCATGTACAACACCGCGCTCAGGCCCTTGAGACTGATCCCCTCGAAGGAGGAGTTCTTGATCGTAACGTGTACCATCCTGACCTCTGCCGACCCCAGGATTTCGAGTCCTCCATCCCCCAGGTGACCTATGGTGACATTCAGCATCCGGAGTCTTCCAGACCGAACCTGAATGCCGCCGGGTTCGATCGACTCGAAGTTGGCTGCTTCGATGTTGCTGGGGCGGGAGCGGAAGTGGGAATTGTTTACGGTCAGCCCACCTCCGAGAGTTGTTCTGACCCGCGTCTGTGATATCCAGAAATGATTAAATAGGCCAGTCGTAAGCCCCCGCAAGGTAATTATGTCCGAAGCATTAACAAGGATGTACTTGGATTTCGAGGTCAGAGACATTTCGAGGCTGCCAACTACACTGTTGTTGACTATAACTTTGTTGAAGTTCCCCGTGATGGCGCCGACTCGAGAATTCGAAAGCTGCAGGGAATCCAACGGGACCCCGCACGTCCCAGCAGAACGGTAGTCGATCGCATCTACGTCTCGGCAATTAATGAACTGAAGCTCCTCTAAGCACAGAGTTCTGAAGTGAAGTTTCCTCGATCCATATACATAAAGTTCAGTAAGGCTCACTCGCCTGTACAGACTTTGAGGCAGGCGACTGGGAATCTTAAAGAAAAGAGAGAAGGAAAAAATGCAATAAAAATTCTCCCTACCTTTCTCCCTCCGC
>NC_051413.1:5536600-5537313 GCF_015228065.2 Penaeus monodon
TTGATTCCGACTTGACTAACCTGCGGAATATTGGTAAAATTGCACACCACTTTCCCCGGGTCGTCCTTGTCCGGAATGCTGCATGTATCCAGTTCATACGCTTTGTTAAAGCTATTCCCATTACTTTCGCTGAGATGCTGCGCCATAATAAAATCATTTTCTTCGTCATCGTCACTGCCACTACTGCCATAGCCACTGCCTTCGAACACACGGAAGCTTGCCGTTTTCTCTTCGCCCTCGAGTTTTGTGTGTAGAGCAGCCGTACGAGATCTGAAGTTCTCGCGAACATCAACTTTCTGGTTCCAGGTTAAATTTTTCCGACCAACCTCCGAGTCAGTCAGAGACACTTTCCCTCCGTCACTAGTCTGACTCACCAATATGAAGAATATACCGGTGAGAAGCATAATGTCATGGAAATTTTATCAAATCTTGAGAAAAAAAAATAGAGACAAGACTATGTCAGTCAAGTTCACGAGCAAAGTACACAAGCACTCACATGATCACGTTCTATCTCTACTTTCTCACGAGGGCTATGGACGCGCACTTATTCTAATCGTCGTGTAAGAAAAAAGAAAGAAAAAATTGTCCAGAAAAGAATTACTTTCCTGTCTCACAGTGTTTTCGTTTCTGAAGGACCAGAGAAGCAGAAGTATTCAGGATGTGACGGAGTAATGGGAGTGGCTCCGTCACTTTTAGCATCCTGTCGAAATGCC
>NC_051413.1:5537487-5537592 GCF_015228065.2 Penaeus monodon
TACGGGAAACGAAAAGGAGCTGGGAGGTGTAGGGGGTCCTCGCCAGCAAGATCGACAATCACACCCAAGGTATGGCCGGTCAGTATCCCCAGAGGTCGCAGGTTA
>NC_051413.1:5538446-5538574 GCF_015228065.2 Penaeus monodon
CCCAAAACTGTGAAGCGTAATTCAGGCTTAGGCCTATAGTCGCCGGAGATCGAAGCTCCACTCGCGCAGCCCTGTTTTATGGAGATACTCCGGTATCTCAGTTCTAAGACGCTTGAATTCATGTTGAC
>NC_051413.1:5538672-5538793 GCF_015228065.2 Penaeus monodon
AAGACGCCTAATGAATCGAATTTTCCCTATGAGTAAAGTCATTGATATTATTATAATCTCTGCGTTAAATAGACTTTACAATTATGTGTTTAAGTAGGAAGTAAATACGATGGGTGAGTGC
>NC_051413.1:5538844-5539149 GCF_015228065.2 Penaeus monodon
ATCATCATATTGTTGTGTAAATCTTTCTCTCTCTAGGTATCATGTTTTTTTTTCAGGACTCCCAAACAGCTCATGTTGAATTGATTGTTCTCTATGCTAAACAATGAGTTTAGAATGTCGCATGTTACGCCATCTTCCCCAGGTGATGTGTTTTTCCCTCTTTTGACTGCATTTAGGAGTTCATGTGTAGTTATACTCTGACATGATACTTCAGTAATATTTAAGGATAAATCTATTTGCTCCTTTCCTTCAGTTTCTCACAAATTTGAGCCCACAGGGACTTATTAAGATTAACCTAAGCTTTT
>NC_051413.1:5541126-5541283 GCF_015228065.2 Penaeus monodon
AACAAGTTCTATATAATTACTTACAAAACTTTGACCAACAATAGAACATCCCGAAAATGCAAAGCGGATGTCACAACTAAAAACGGTCAACAGGACAAGGCGTACGCACACCAGATACGAGGAAGGCGAAGGAACAGAAAAGTGCCATGTGTAAATA
>NC_051413.1:5542829-5542918 GCF_015228065.2 Penaeus monodon
TCTTTTTTTGTATGTAAACTCCTCAGTCAGAAGAAGTAAAGATCTATAAAAAAATGAAAGGGGGGGGGGGATGAGGTGCCAATAATCAC
>NC_051413.1:5542950-5543130 GCF_015228065.2 Penaeus monodon
TTCCCTACTTCCATATTCTAATTCCTCATCTTTATATCATGTAGAATATATTTATGTTCTCGCATTTTCTTAATAGAAATAACGGTATATAATGCAGACTTTCATGTCGATTACTGTTATGTATAGGCCTGCATATTTCATGAGGAATTTCGTTATGTCATTGGTCTGCTTTGGTAGATA
>NC_051413.1:5543171-5543244 GCF_015228065.2 Penaeus monodon
AATTATGATCAAAATTTGTTTAACCATTATCTCTTTGAGGTGGTGGAGGTATATTTATGTGATAAATAAAGGA
>NC_051413.1:5544184-5544543 GCF_015228065.2 Penaeus monodon
GTGGTAAAACTAATCAAACAATAAAAAAATTAGTGTAGATCCCGGAAGATTACAAGTCAATCGTCAAAAGATCACTGTTTTCTGTTTGTACATTTAGTACAAATAGGAAAGGTTAACCCCTTTAGCACTGAACTCGGCCAAAGTTGCTGTCACTGTGTAAAATACTGAATAAAGAATATCTTTGAACTAAGAGAAACGGCGAGAGCGAGACTAGCTGATAAATACATATATAGACAGATAAATACAGAGAGAGCGTATGTTTTGGTATTTTCATGTGCATCGACGTATATAATAATCAAAAGCAAAAGGAATAATCACACCGTAAACCAAAAACAAACAAATAAAAAAAATGGTTGATC
>NC_051413.1:5544663-5544915 GCF_015228065.2 Penaeus monodon
TCCTTTTTCTCCTCTCTGTATTGTACAATATATATAAATGCCCGCATTTTCTTAATCGAAATAACGGTATATAATAATGCAAACTGTCATGTCGATTACTGTTATAGATAGGCCTGCATATTTCATGAGAAATGTCGTTATTATGTCATTAGTCTGTGCCTTGGCCTCCTTGTTTCCTTGTTTTCATTTTACTTTCCATTTTACGGCCAGAAATAAACTAATTTTATTAACAGATTTCGTAGAAGTTGAAAT
>NC_051413.1:5545042-5545207 GCF_015228065.2 Penaeus monodon
GAAACTAAACATTCTATTGATAATTAACACAAATTTAAAATACTAACCTCCGTGCTTTCGCTTGGATGGAATTTTACGGTAAATATTAAAGATCAGACGTTTAAATGAACTTAATTAATCCTATTGCCAGTGTGTGAAAATTTAAATGCATATCTATTCGACAAG
>NC_051413.1:5545633-5545715 GCF_015228065.2 Penaeus monodon
TGTTTTTGTGTGTCTTCTCGTTTGTCGGGATCTGATCTTCATAATCTCTTCATTATTCTACTAAAGCAAAATATTACCTATT
>NC_051413.1:5546323-5547424 GCF_015228065.2 Penaeus monodon
GTGGTAAAACTAATCAAACAATTAAAAAATTAGTGTAGATCTCGGAGGATGAAAAGTCAATCGTCAAAAAATCACTGTTTTCTGTTTGATAAAACTTTAGTACAAATACACTATCTAACACTGAACTTAGCCAAAGTTGCTGTCAGTGTGCAAAATAATAAATAAAGAATATCCTTGAACCAGGAGAAACAGTGAGAGCTGATGAATACACATATAAACAGATAAATATAGAGAGAGCGTGTGTTTTGGCATTCTCATATGCACGGACACAAACATAGAAGAATAAAGGGCCCCACACACGATAATTTTTTTCGTCAATTAATAGATATCAATTTATTGACGTCAATGAATTGATGGAAATCACTGTGCCCACACACGGCCAATGATTTTACTTCAATTTTCAGTTTGGTTCATAATTTCGAGATGAAAGCATCTGTGGCTCTAGATTTTTCACTCCTTTCCACTTTGCGCAATTCAGCTCGGAAATTCGTGCGAAGGGTATTATTTTCTTTTTCATTTCTTCCAGTGTAGCATTTGGATAATGTTCTTTGTATTTTCCATACAGTATTTTATATGCGTCAGCCTTTTTCTCCCGGTGACTGTACTCGTCGGATTTTATTTTCCACAAGGCCGGTAAGGATCTATAAACGTCGATTATCTCCATCATCACTTTACGCTCACTTTCTTCTTTTCAGCCATGATTACGATGACGACTCTTTCACTGCTGCAAGGGAAAACACTAAATTATTGACGCTTTGCCCACACACGCTCAATTTTATTGAAGACCCATCAATAATTATCAAAGGAGTTTTGATCTCTCAATGAATTGATTCAATGAAATTGTTTCAATTAAATTGATATCAATGTCCCCCACACACGGTCAATTTTTCCATCAATTCATTGACGTCAATAAATTGATATCAATTAATTGACGAAAAAATTGATCGTGTGTGGGGCCCTTAAGCAAAAGAGTAAGTAATAATCATACCGTAAACCAAAAACAAACAAATAAACTACAAAAAATGTTTATCCTTTTGTTTTATCTGATGAAACGATTTCTCCTCAGTCAAAGATAGTAAACTTATAGATATACATATAAAA
>NC_051413.1:5548411-5548674 GCF_015228065.2 Penaeus monodon
AACTGTTCATCCTTTTTTTTCTTTTTTTATCCGACAAAACGATTCCTCACGTAAGTGATGTAAACTCCTCAGTCAGAGGAGTTAAAGCTATAAAGAAAGGTTGAGATGACAATAATTACTAAACACCAAATTAATGTATAAATATTAACTCTCACTTTTACATTATATATTTTCACTATATTTAATAATATATACACTCCCTCTTTCATAATCAAATTGATGGTATATAACCGTGAGAACTATTATGCCATTGGTCTGTGTGT
>NC_051413.1:5548712-5548933 GCF_015228065.2 Penaeus monodon
TGGAAGGAGAGTGTGTTTGTGTGTCTTCTCGTTTGTCGGGATTTGCACTTCATAAGATATATGTGATTATGCTCTTCGGGTTTAACGAGCTGCAATGTATGTCAGTTTAATGTTTAGTTTTTTATTCAAATCTGATTGTCAATAAAATATGCTTAGTATTTTTTTTCGTGTGAGTAACGTGTGTCCATAAATACATACAGAGAATAAACAAAATGAGGGAA
>NC_051413.1:5549271-5549736 GCF_015228065.2 Penaeus monodon
AGGTTACGTTTTTCGAATATACTGTATATATATTGAATTTTAGTAGCATGCTAATTAGCGATTCTTCAGCTTACGTCATGATGTAATGCCGCATGGCAATGAATAAAGTCTTCACATCCATATGTTTCTTGCATCATGTTGCATCGTACGTTTCAACCTCACTCATTGCACTAAACTTGCGCTTCCATCTTTATACGTGAAATATGTCACCCTTTTGCATTACACATTTACACATACCACATTTTCTGTCTCTGTGTAGCATATGCATTGATTTTCGATTAGTTATAAAATAATAATCTTAAATGATAATATTTACTCATTGCAGTTTTTGAGTTTTTTTTTTCTCTCTCTCTTCATTCTTCTGAGAAACGTGCTTCTAAACTTGGCAAACAAAGATTTCTTTATTGTGACTGCATTACGTGTCGTTATCTGCATTATTCTGCACATCTTCCTGATTCTGCCAGA
>NC_051413.1:5550025-5550168 GCF_015228065.2 Penaeus monodon
TTTCAAACAACAATTTCCACATTAGTAAGAATAATCAAACAATTTAAAAAACATTGCAGATCCTGAAGGACGAGAAGCCATTCGCGAAAGCGCTTATCTCGCGAGCCGAGATTTGAAAATATTAACCTCAGTGTTTTCGGTTT
>NC_051413.1:5550328-5550427 GCF_015228065.2 Penaeus monodon
ACAAGACTACGTGTCTGCGTGTTTGTAGTTACAAATGCTCCAGGTGTGTAAAAAAGACCATCTAGTGGACAACAGAAAGAATGAACTAAAATGTTTGGT
>NC_051413.1:5550503-5550808 GCF_015228065.2 Penaeus monodon
TTTTTAAACATAAATTTAGATAAACGCTTCTGTTAGAGGTAATAATAAAAAAATAAGAAATAAAGAAAGACGGAGTAAAAGATGCAGTAGATGAGAAAAGGAAAAAAAAAAGGGAGAATCCGAACACAAATATTAGATTATAAATAAAAGTTAAAATATGTGTTTTTGAATGAAGGGGAAACCCCGTTAAATACATGTTTTTTTTCTACTAACACATACCAAACTTTCTTAGAGTTAGAATTTTTTTTTCTCTCTTCCTTGTCCATCTTTCTGTACGTGTGCGGGAGGTAAGGAAAAAGAACGTT
>NC_051413.1:5550837-5550956 GCF_015228065.2 Penaeus monodon
CACAATGAAGATCAAAATGCAAATGAGCTAATCAGGAAATACGCATATCCAGAGATCCTAGCTGCTAATTTTATTGCCACTTGTTCAATATCTATATTATATGTAAAAATTTTACTCGC
>NC_051413.1:5551157-5551572 GCF_015228065.2 Penaeus monodon
CATGACAATGATTAAAATCCCATGTTATTGTAATGATATTTACCACATGTTGTTTAACATGATATTAACATGATATTTAACATCATGTTATCATTGTAATGATATTTAACAACAACTGCCGATTTCTTTATATTCTACTCGAATGATAAATACAATAGAAAAAAAATATATATGGCGTAGATTTTACTCCCAAACATCATTTAAGGTAGTATTGAGAGAGGCTAAAAGAGAAATAAACTTGTATAAACGTGAATGATAATATCGATGATACTGATGTTAATTAAAAGTATCGCAAGGGACACAGTAATCAAACAAATCTGATTCAAAGCTCTTAAACACTGGAATTTATTGCAGATGCCTACAACGAGAAGTCATCAGGTAAAGTAATTATAAGAGAAACTGCACATTTAATATT
>NC_051413.1:5551728-5551890 GCF_015228065.2 Penaeus monodon
GTAAAATACCTATAGTTAGTAAAATAACTCTATTTGAATGTTTAACTACAACTTCCCACTTTTATATTCTAATATCTCTTCTCTATATATTAATATAGTTATGTACTCGCATTTTTAAAATAAAATTAACGGAATATAATCATAAAAAACTATTATGGATAG
>NC_051413.1:5552733-5552800 GCF_015228065.2 Penaeus monodon
CTAGGCTTGCATATTTCATGAGGAATTTCGTTATCATTTCATTGGTCTGTGCCTTGGCCTCCTTATT
>NC_051413.1:5552891-5553168 GCF_015228065.2 Penaeus monodon
ATATTATTTACAAATCTATTTAGGCATATTACTGCCATTCAGATATTCATGTACGCATACTTTACACGAATGCAAACACATATCCGCGCTTACTCACAAAGAGATGAGAAGCTAAACAAATTCTTTTGATAATTAACACAAATTAAGATGCTAAGCTCTGTGTCTCCGCTTGAGTGAAATGTTACTATAGATATTAAAGATCAGACGTTTTAATTAACCTCAATTAAACCCACTGCCAGTGTATGAATTATTTTTTAATGAATATCTAATGGACAAC
>NC_051413.1:5555315-5555672 GCF_015228065.2 Penaeus monodon
TTCCACCAATAATGTTCATATAAATAAGAAAAACTAAACAATTTAAAAATTAGTGTAGATCCCGGAAGATTAGGAGTCATTCGCCAAAAGATCACAGTTTTTTGTTTGATAAAACTTTACTACAAATACGAAAGATTAGACTATTTAGCACTGAACTCAGCCAGATTTGTTATCTGTGTAAAATACTAAAAAAGAATAGCTATTGGACTAGGAGAAACAGTGAGAGCATACAAGAATAAGCAGGAGTAAGTAATAATCACATCGTAAACCAAAAACAAACAAACTGCAGAAATTGTTCATCCTTTATTTCTTTTTCTTTTTATCCGATGAAACTATTTTCACGCAAAATCCTCAGTC
>NC_051413.1:5555714-5555796 GCF_015228065.2 Penaeus monodon
AAGTGAGCTCCCGATAATCATTAAAATAAAATCACATTTATATGTAAATGTAATCCACCTTTATATTCTTATTTCTCCTCTG
>NC_051413.1:5555818-5555953 GCF_015228065.2 Penaeus monodon
CTCGAATTTTCTTACTGGAAATAAAGGTATGTAATTATGCAAACTGTCACGTCGATTACTGTTATAGATAGGCCTGCATATTTGATGAGGAATTTCGTTATCATGTTCTTGGTCTGTGCCTTGGCCTCCCTGTTT
>NC_051413.1:5556131-5556420 GCF_015228065.2 Penaeus monodon
TTTAACTGCCATTCAGATGCTTTACACACATACAAACACATACCCGCGATTACACACAAAAATTTATTAAAACAAATTAAAAATACTAAATCTGTCTCTTCTTGGATGAAATTTTACTGTAAATATTAAAGATAAGATGTTTAAATGAACCTCAATTTAACCCATTGCCAGTGTGTGAAATTTTAAATGAATATCTATTGATGAGAAAGAGTGAGAGAATGATCGATTGGTATATCTATATATACAGAGGGTGATAAAAATAATAAAAATGAGAGTGAACGATTGTTTC
>NC_051413.1:5556713-5556811 GCF_015228065.2 Penaeus monodon
ATGACTATCTGTCTGTGTTCGTAGTCACATCCCAGGTTAACTTCACAATAGGTATAAAAGTGAGAAATTGTGTTAAATTTTTAAGTTTTTATATCAAA
>NC_051413.1:5557104-5557272 GCF_015228065.2 Penaeus monodon
TTCCACCAATAATGTTTATGTTGATAAAAAAAAAAAAAAGTGTAGATTCCGGAAGATTAGGAGTCATTCGCCAAAAGATCACTGTTTTCTGTTTGATAAAACTGTAGTACAAATACGAAAAATTAGACTATTTAGCACTGAACTCAGCCAAACTTGCTGTCACTGTGT
>NC_051413.1:5557318-5557389 GCF_015228065.2 Penaeus monodon
TAGCTGTTGGACTAGGAGAAACGGTGAGAGAAAACAAGAATAAGCAGAGGAGTAAGTAATAATCACATCGT
>NC_051413.1:5557413-5557485 GCF_015228065.2 Penaeus monodon
GCAGAAATTGTTCATCCTTTATTTTTTTTTCTTTTTATCCGATGAAACAATTTTCACGCAAAATCCTCAGTC
>NC_051413.1:5557527-5558209 GCF_015228065.2 Penaeus monodon
AAGTGAGCTCCCGATAATCATTAAAATAAAATCACATTTATATGTAAATGTAATCCACCTTTATATTCTTATTTCTCCTCTGTATATCATATAATATATCTATACTCGAATTTTCTTACTGGAAATAACGGTATGTAATTATGCAAACTGTCACGTCGATTACTGTTATAGATAGGCCTGCATATTTGATGAGGAATTTCGTTATCATGTTCTTGGTCTGTGCCTTGGCCTCCCTGTTTTCTTTTTCTCAGTCTCTTACCCTCTTTTCTTTCTCTATGTTCTTCCCAAGCAATTCTCCCTTTCTCTCTCTCTCTCTATGTTCTTCCCAAGCAATTCTCCCTCCCTCTCTCCCTCTCGTCTTTTAACTGCCTTTCAGATGCTTTACACACATACAAACACATACCCGTGATTGCACACAAAAATTAATTAAAACAAATTAAAAATACTAAATCTGTCTCTTCTTGGATGAAATTTTACTATAAATATTAAAGATGAGACGTTTAAATGAACCTCAATTAAACCCTCTGCCAGTGTGTGAAATTTTTAAATGAATAGAAAGAGTGAGAGAATGATCGATTGGTATATATATACAGAGAGTGATGAAAAAATAATAAGAATGAGAGAGTGAACAATTGTTTGATAGATAATAGATATAGAGGGAGAGATTTTTTTTTTTTTTTTA
>NC_051413.1:5558246-5558322 GCF_015228065.2 Penaeus monodon
AGAGAGTAACATAAGCCTTCATAAATACTTACAAATAATGAACAAAACGAGGGATAGGTAGATGGATGGAGAATGA
>NC_051413.1:5558420-5558527 GCF_015228065.2 Penaeus monodon
CATGACTATCTGTTTGTGTATGTAGCCACATCCTAGGTTAACTTCACATTAGGTATAAAAGTGAGAAATTGTGTTAAATTTTAAAGTTTTTATACCAAATCTATATA
>NC_051413.1:5558783-5559060 GCF_015228065.2 Penaeus monodon
ACTCCATACTAGGCCAAAAAATAATTCCACCAAATTTTATGTTAATATAAATCAAACAAAATGTGTAGAATTCCGAAATTAAGAGTCATTCGCCAAAGATCCTGTTTCTGTTTGATAAACTGTGTAATTACGAAAAATTAGACATTTAGCATGTTTCAGTAAATTGTCACTGGAATGATATAAAAATATTAATGGACAGAGAACATGTGAGAGATAACTGATAATAAGACAATTCATTATTGTTATGCTCTGTTTTGTGTGCGTGGGTTCACAGTAA
>NC_051413.1:5559723-5560071 GCF_015228065.2 Penaeus monodon
ACTAGATAATAAAATGTTGTTTTGAGACTTTTTCATTTCATGTGTATGGACGCATGTATTACAAACACAAATCACACACACACAAGATTAAGCAAATGAGTAATTACTAATCACACCGTAACCCCAAAACAAACAAATAAACTACAAAAACTGCTCATCCTTTATTATTATTTTTTTTTCTCGACGAAACGCTTTCTCACAGAAATGATATAAACTCCTCAGTCAGAGGAAGAATGGCTATAAAGTAAAGAGTGAGTTGCCAATTGTCATCAGAATTATTAAGTACCATATTAATGTAGAAATATATCTTCCCACTTCTAAACTCTTATATTTCTTCTCTATATTTTG
>NC_051413.1:5560118-5560369 GCF_015228065.2 Penaeus monodon
GAATCTGGTTAGTATTCTAAAAAATAAAATAATAAAATGCTATAAATTAATTTTTTGTTAAATATTTATCTTCTGGTTAATATTGATAATCAAAATATCACATAGTATGCATTTATTGGTATTTGAAAATAGATAATTTAATACAAAATATGATATAATGATCTAAATATGCACCTCGTACATGTTTATATCTAAATTTTCTATATATGATTTGGATACAGGAATGACATGTCAAGTTATGAAGCGACTGA
>NC_051413.1:5560486-5560867 GCF_015228065.2 Penaeus monodon
CTAGGGGAATCCTACCCAAATTGGACTACGTGTTCCACACTTGGCGTGGAACAGTCCTCGAGGCGGTTCCTTTGATATTAGCTGATCCTAACTTACCTTCCTCCATTCAGACAAACTTCTCTAAAGATACAATCAGCGGTCTATTTAACCAAAATTTTTGTTGTATCACCATGTGAATGATGAATTAAACGTTTATTTGTCTGATACATTTTTGACAAAGAAGATAGAGACACTAGACAATCTGTGGGAAAAGGACGGCGAGGCGAGGCGGCGATCGGCCCTCGTGGGCGGCCGAGAGTCCGCCAGGCCCACCTCCCCATGACAGTTCGCCACGCCCACCACACAATGAGTTCGCCACACCCATCACCCCAGGACAGTCCG
>NC_051413.1:5561578-5561938 GCF_015228065.2 Penaeus monodon
CGTGGTAGTAAAACCAATCAAACAATTTAAAAATCATTGTAGATTTCGAAAGATGAGAAGTCAATCGTCAAAAGATCAGTTTTCTGTTTCATAAAACTTTACTATAAATAACGAAAGGTTAGACTATTTAGCACTAAAGGCGGCTAAAATTGCTGTCACTGTAAAATATTAAATAAAGAATATTTAATGGATTAGGAGAAACAGTGAGAGTGAGATTAACAGATAATACATATATAGAAAGATAAATACAGAGTTTACTATTTTCAAGTGCATGGACGTATGTATTACAAGCACAAATCACACACACAAGAATAAGCAAAAGAGTAAGTAATAATCAAATCATAAAAAAAATGCTCATCA
>NC_051413.1:5561976-5562280 GCF_015228065.2 Penaeus monodon
CCAATGAAACGATTTCTCACGTAAAATCCTGAGTCAGAGAAATTAAATTTATGAAAAAAAGGTTAAAGGACAATTATCATCAAATTAAAATCATGTTTATAAGCAATTATATCCCACCATTATATTCTTATTTTTCTTATTTATATTATATGATTTATATATGTACTATATGTTCTTAATCAAAATAACGTATATAATTATGCAGACTGCGATTACTGTTATGGATAGGCCTGCATATTTGATGAGGAATTTCGTTATCCTCTGTGCTTTGGCCTCCTTGTTTCCTTTTTCTCAGTGTCTTACC
>NC_051413.1:5562335-5562602 GCF_015228065.2 Penaeus monodon
ATGTCTTTTGTTGTTTACAAATCTGTTTAGGCATATTACTGCCATTCAGATATGCATGTACGCCTGCCTTACAGACATACAAACACATATCTGCACTTACACACAAAGAGATATAAACTAAACAAATTCTATATAATTAACACAAATTTAAGATACTAACCTCTGTCTCCACTTGGATGAAATTTTACTGTAAATATCAATCAGAGGTTTATAACCTCAATTAAACTCGCTGTCAGTGTGTGAAATTTTAAATGCATATCGTTGGAC
>NC_051413.1:5563066-5563551 GCF_015228065.2 Penaeus monodon
CACAATTTAGAATGTAGTGTAGATTCCGAAAGATGAGATGCCATTCGCCAAAAGATCACTGTTAAAACTTTAGTACAAACACGAAAGGTTAGACCATTTAACGCTGAACTCAGCCAAAGTTGTTGTCACTCGGTATATATATATCTACTGGATTAGGAGAAACAGTGAAAGCGAGATTAATTGATAACCCCCTAAAAAAACAAAAAACTACTCATCCTTTATTTCTTTTCTTATCCAACAAAACGATTTCTCGCGTAAGTGATGTAAACTCCTCAGTCAGAGGAAACAAAGTTATAAAGAAAGTGTGAGTTGTCAATAATATAAATAACAATATATTAATGTATAAAATTAATCTCCCACTTTAGTATAATCTCTTTTCTCTTTATTTTATAATATTTACATACTTGTATTTTCTTAATCGAATTAATTATGAAAACTGTTATGGATAGCAATTTCGTTATAATGTCCTTGGTCTGTGCCTTGGC
>NC_051413.1:5564113-5564229 GCF_015228065.2 Penaeus monodon
CGTGATTTTTGTCATTCTCCTGTGCATAGACGCAATATATTACAAGTACAAATCACATACACACACACAAAATAATAAGCAAAAGAGTACTAATAACACCGTAACCTCCCCCAAGG
>NC_051413.1:5564259-5564570 GCF_015228065.2 Penaeus monodon
TGCTCATCCGTTATTTCTTTTTTTATCCAACGAAACGATTTCTCACGTAAGTGATGTAAACTCCTCAGTCAGAGGAAGTAAAGCTATAAAGAAAGAGTGAGTTGTCAATAATCACTTAAATAACATCATATTAATGTATAAAATTAACCACCCACTTTAGTATTCTTATCTCTTTTCTCTTTACTTTATATTATTTACATACTTGTATTTTCTTAATCAAATTAACGGTATATAATGATGAAAACTGTTATGGATAGGCATGCATATTTGATGAGGAATTTCGTTATCATGTCCTTGGTCTGTGCCTTGGC
>NC_051413.1:5564657-5564726 GCF_015228065.2 Penaeus monodon
ATATCTATTATTTTTACCAATCTGTTTAGGCAAATTACCGCCATTCAGATATGCATGTACGCATGCTTT
>NC_051413.1:5564825-5564889 GCF_015228065.2 Penaeus monodon
TATATATAAGTGATTATCATTAAAATTTGTTTAACCTTTATATATTTCAGGTGGTGTGATGAAT
>NC_051413.1:5565821-5566578 GCF_015228065.2 Penaeus monodon
TTTCAATCAACAATTTCCATATTAGTAAGAATAATCAAACATTTTAAAAACTATTACATATCCTGAAAGATGAGAAGCCATTCGTCAAAAGCGCTTGTGTTGCGAGCCGGGATTTTAGAATATTAACATCAGTGTTTTCGGTTTAATAACACTTTACTGTAAATTATGAGGCTTTTTTCTTTCCATTTTACAGCCATAAATAAACTAATTTTATCAACGGTTTTCGTAGAAGTAAAAATAATCAAGCAATTAAAATATTATAGATTCCGAAAGATGAGAAGTCAGTCGTCAAAAGATCACTGTTTTCTATTTGATAAAAGTTAGTGTCACTGTGTAAAATACTAAATAAGGAATATCTTTGAACTAGAAAAAACAGTGAGTGAGATTAACTGATAAATACATATATACAGATAAATACAGAGAAAGTGTGTATTTTGGCATTCTCATGTGCATGGACGCATATATTGCAAGCACAAATCACACACACACAAGAATAAGGAAAAGAATAAGTAACATTCACACCGTAAACCAAAAACAAAGAAACCAAGAACAAAAATTGTTCATTCTTTATTTTATTTATCTATTTTTTTCCACATAATCCACAGTCAAAGGAAATCAAGGCATTAAAATGAAAAGGTTCATTGCCAATTGGCATTAAACTAAAACCATAATTATTTGTAAATATAACATCACACTTTTATATTTTTATAACTCGTTTCTATATTATTACATACATAAATATATATTCGCATTCACA
>NC_051413.1:5566608-5566947 GCF_015228065.2 Penaeus monodon
CATTTGCCCCCCCCCCAGTCATAGACTCGCTCCGCCGCCTATGCATTTCATCTATTTTTCTTGTTATCATTCTTCTTGGCGTATGGCATTTAATTCATATATTCACTTTCAGACAATAAATTCAATATTGGTTCCTGCGGTGACCATTTTTTTTATTCATTACGAAATTATTTCGTTTTGAAAGTTTATTAATTTTATCCGTACATAATTTCTTAAGAGAAATCTGTTGCCAAAAACACATATAAAACGTTTGTATTTTCTGTAGTGTTAAAAGCCCAAAGAAGACATTATGTGACTGACAAAATATTCTATATTGTAAATTTTGTCATACATTGACAA
>NC_051413.1:5566991-5567099 GCF_015228065.2 Penaeus monodon
CAGATTTAATCCCACTCTAGAACATCACTAGTTAATTGTAACAATATTATCATAAATAAATGTATTTATTAATTACGTAAAATTATACTAAATAAAGAGAAGAAACAT
>NC_051413.1:5567326-5567727 GCF_015228065.2 Penaeus monodon
CGCCAAACTTCAAAACTAATATCGAGTTTGAATGCTGCTTTTATATACTATGAGAAGGAATATGGTAATTGTTTCAGGTATTTGTTCAATTTTTCAGGTATCTCTTTAAGTGTAAAATTGCGACTTTATTGAAGTGACAGTTTGATGCCAGTTATATATATATATCCCGTATATTAAAGATTATTTCAGCGGAGAAAATACATTCAAACTCAATTCTGATTTATGGTTACTTACAATCATCGACAGAGTCATATGAGAATATTTTCCTCTCATTTACGGTAAAAATAAACTCATGGTAATAATAACTACTCACCTAAAGATAAATAGGTGGTTTAAGTCTTTTAATAAATGACCAATACTTAGTGAATACTAATATTTACATCTTAGACCAGTCTTTAATG
>NC_051413.1:5567776-5568031 GCF_015228065.2 Penaeus monodon
GACAAACAGGTAACATTTGCAAAATAAAAATGCAGTTAGTCATTATCCAATTTTATTATTTTCATTTACTTTTCCTTTATCCAAGATGGTAGTTTTGCGTTCATTCTATCAAAATATATGATTATTGAAAAAAGTTAAAGCCCATAAAGAGTAAAATATTTTTTTGTTAAAATACTAAGTGACTAAAACCTCAATCAATAGTTTCTTATTGCGGCGGTTTCATTGGAGGCATGGGCATGTCTGCGAAAAGAGAAA
>NC_051413.1:5568427-5568725 GCF_015228065.2 Penaeus monodon
TGCTTTTAATACAGAATCTCTGAGATGATCATTATGTAACAAAAACAAAACAAAAATCGAAATTTATAGGTCACTTTTTAAAGTAAAGCACCTGTACACATTTTTAACTCTGAACAAAATAAGTGAATGGATGGTCTTGTTTACCTGAGCCTTAACTTAAGAAATATAAACAAAGCCTACGCGAATCAAGACTTAACACAAAGTAAACAAGTCTAAAAAATACTTAGCTTAATCATTAAAAAAAAATCTTTAACTATATTGAAGTCTCAACCAAACAAATCTCAGTGAAAAATAAACA
>NC_051413.1:5569148-5569866 GCF_015228065.2 Penaeus monodon
CCCTCACACAATCAAAAAAGCCTTACTCAGGGGCCTCCCAAAAGGACCGTATCTCGGGGCCTCCTTCTGCAGCACTTCGAAAGCCTCCCTGACACGCTGCTGGTGGTCGAACAAGAACCCGGGGAGCTGGTAGAGCAAAATCCCGTCCGAGAGCTGCTTCGAATCCTCAACAGTCTGCCCTTCGACGCTCACTTTTCCTAATGAGTGAGAGGAAGAAGGTATTTTTATGTACATTTCTAGCTTATAAGGGCGTTTATTTTTACTTTGCTCTTCTTAATACATGAGAGAAAGGAGTAATTCTTAACTTATATTCTCTAATAAGTGAGAGGAAGATTTAACTATTAATTTAAATTCTCTAGTATGCAAGAGGAAGGGATTATTTCTAACTTACATTTTCTATACCTTGGCGTCCCTAACATGAGCAAGACAGATGTTATTTTAAACTTACTGTCCCTATTATGCGAGAAAGAATTACTTCTCAACTTCCCTTCTCTAAAATATTACATTTATTTTCACCTTTTGTTTTAAGAATGTCTTGGACTGATTTAATGTTTATACTTAAATTATTATTGCTTTGGTGTTGCATTGGATAAGGTCATAGACAACGGAAATAACTACTTGCGTTCATAGGAATTCTTTGAACGGCTGTGACAACGAGAAAAGAAGCTGATGTTAAAGAAGAATGGAATGCTGGGGGGTATGTACGCACGCGCGCGAG
>NC_051413.1:5570002-5570273 GCF_015228065.2 Penaeus monodon
GTCAAACAGCCATACCCTCGGCGTCCTTCCTAAAGGTGATCGATTTCCCGAACAGATTGGGCACCGTCAGCCCCTCCTCCTCCGCCAGCTTCGGGTCGTCGGGGGAAACGGCGGCTTCGAGCATGTAGTCCAGAAGAAACTCCGTGCGAAGGTCGGCGTCCTTGTAGAGTGGGTGGATCGCGTCTTGGGGCACCAGGTTCATCATCAGGAACGGACTTGGGGCCAGAATCGTCCTGGGACCTGAAGGAGAGAAAATGCCACTGAAGTCACG
>NC_051413.1:5571673-5571975 GCF_015228065.2 Penaeus monodon
TTACTGTCCAAGGATATCTAAATAGAGTTAACAAATAAACCATACACTTCTTGCTGTTCAATATTATCAAAGACTACACCGACTACAAAACCTACCACTTCTGTCTGAGGATTAAACAATCATCATTGGTTCTTAACAGCAAAATAATCTATAATAATCTAAAATAATAAAAAATCAAAATAGTTTATTTTAGGTATTTACGTAGGTTCGTATATTTCATATTTCCTACTTTTTGTCAAGCGTCATTTGGGGGCTCCTCCATCATCCTCCCCTACCAACGCTACTGTCTATACTATATATAA
>NC_051413.1:5572064-5572935 GCF_015228065.2 Penaeus monodon
AAAGCCGTGATCACCTTCTTCATAACAGCTGGTCCCCAACTAAACCGGTACCCCGTCCCCCTTCTCGCCCCGTGATATCGAAGGGCTGTTTACACGACCCCGCGGGACCCCTCCTGTTCCGCGGTATGTTCACATGGCGATCAAACGCTCTTCAGGGAAACAACATTAACATATACGTCAGTTGCTTTTTCATTGGCGTACTGTTTTATTACCTTTAGAAGATCGAAGAGTAAAAGGAAGCAACCAACAAAATTGTGGGTTAGACCGTAGTTTCACAAGAAAAAACGAAATGTGTTTAATAATGTGGATATTCCTGTTGTAGATGTCTGCTCATGTCAGCCATCACCATTTTCAGCGTTCATATTTTAAATTCATACTTTCAGGCAAAATAAATTAGAGAAAATATATATGTGTATATCAGAGCAACATTTTAATAATAAATGAAGTGATTGGTAATTGCTATTTCCTAGTTTTTGTTTTGATTAGCGAGGGTCAACGAATATCGAGGGGCATAGATCGACACTGCTGTCCTTTCCCCGTCCCTCGTTATGGAGGGGATCAGCCCCGACGAACAGCTGGGGGGGAGACAAAAATCACCCCATGTCTCGGGGTCCCTCTACACCGAGGGGTCGTGCGACCGCGGCTTAACCTTCCCTCTTGCCTCCTTACCTGGTTCGCTCCTCACAAGGGGACTGCCGCCTTCGTCCTTCTGGTTCCTGAGGGCGTGGTTCCAGATGTTGACGAGGGACACGCCCTGCTCTTCCACGGTCTTCGGAAGGCTTGGGACCAAGGGCATGGCGGAGGCGGAGGCGGGCTGAGAGAGAACGAGGACGGCAGATAATACGGTCAACCACCTCACTAAGACCATACC
>NC_051413.1:5573210-5573532 GCF_015228065.2 Penaeus monodon
TCTCTCTCTCTCTCAACGAATTCCTTGTCAATCAGGGAGTGCAGTTAAATACACAAAACAACAACAGCAAAGCCACCTTTCTTACTTTTACCTGCGAATAAAGATCGACCATATTTTCACTACGCAGATTTTACCTTTAACACGAGACATAATCCAAATCGGCTGACATACGCGGCGAATGAATGCCGAACAACACACGTCCAGTGAGGAAAAATAAAAAGGCTGATAGAGGTGCTGATATGTACTCAAGCGAACAGCTGGCAGCATTCACGTTGATTAGACTCGATATGATAGACACAATCAATGGCGGTGGACGATGACT
>NC_051413.1:5574171-5574403 GCF_015228065.2 Penaeus monodon
CACCTCGTATTGCGAAAATACGAGAGAGAAAAAAAATATATGGTTCAATCCCCCACACTGCCAACCACCCAAACATCGTAGTAATATGAAAAACGATTTCGTCCTTTCGGTAATCAAGCTACCCGCCCACGGAAGATTAGGAGTACCTGATAATCGCCAAGGCAACGAATGCAACAGTTACTCATCAATACTGAGCAAATGAGCACCCTCGCGCGTTTTGTTTGATAATTAC
>NC_051413.1:5574678-5574973 GCF_015228065.2 Penaeus monodon
GAAACATTTCAATAAAGGTCTTATCTTATTTCTCTTGCTAAATAACATTCATTTGACATTTATCTTGTTTATGAAAGTCAGATATTACGAAAAAAATAACTGCTGCAATATTTTTCAGACTAACCATACTGACTGATGAGTGCAGTGCCGCCGGTGAAAAAAATATAGCAGCGTGGAAGGTGCTGTCATTATGTGTCACGAGTTTTCCAGACAGCTAATATGAATATCAAGACATATCAGAAAGGAAGAACAAAAGGGGGAACGAACACACCTCGTATTGCGTCATTATCTTCAT
>NC_051413.1:5574995-5575252 GCF_015228065.2 Penaeus monodon
TATATGGTTCAATCCCCCACACTGCCAACCACCCAAACATCGTAGTAATATGAAAAACGATTTCGTCCTTTCGGTAATCAAGCTACCCGCCCACGGAAGATTAGGAGTACCTGATAATCGCCAAGGCAACGAATGCAACAGTTACTCATCAATACTGAGCAAATGAGCACCCTCGCGCGTTTTGTTTGATAATTACTATGTTTTTGCATGGGGGCATGGTATGGTGTATGAGTTTGAAACATTTTAGTGAATTAATA
>NC_051413.1:5575648-5576017 GCF_015228065.2 Penaeus monodon
ATAAGCTAAAGTTTGAAAAATCAACGTCACAGAGCTAATAAACACAGCAGAAAATTCAATAAAGGTCTTAGTTATTCTCTTGTAAATAACATCATTGACATTATGTTATGAAAGTAGATATACGAAATAATAACGCTGCAAATTTTTCAGACTAACATATACTGCTGAGTGCAGTGCCGCCGGTGAAAAAAATAGCAGCGTTGAAGGTCTTCATTATGTGTCACGAGTTTTCCAGACAGGTAATATGAATATCAAGCGGAAGTTTAAATATAATCAAAATGAGCGTATCAAATCTTCATACTCATCACTCTGGCAGCCTCTTTATTACTATTTCGTGCAACTGCCTTACGCTCCCGACCCCTCCCCCCC
>NC_051413.1:5576274-5578008 GCF_015228065.2 Penaeus monodon
TCAGATGCCATACATTCCTGACTTCATAAACCGGGGATAAATTTCATGAATAATCATGGAAGCAAGATAGACTACATATAACTCATTAACTCTGACACACGCTACGCTATATACAGAACTTTGACAATAATAGCTTACTATCCATTATAAGAATAAAGGGCTTGTCTTCAGCTATTGGATAAGCATTTACTCACGGAATTAACGACTGTCAGTGCTTACGAGGAGTACTGACACGTCCCTTATTTTTGACACCTGAGATAAGACTGAGAGGGATTTTGCCTGCGGGCGTGATCGTACTCCATTTCATTCGAATGTGTTGATAACGGACTCCGTACTTATATCAGAGTCATAATTATCCTTCCTTGCATATATAAAAATGTTTAAATCATTATTGTTATTTAAAAAACTTTTGCAATTTTTTAGGAACGGCCAGTGAGTGATCGTAGGATTCATTTTATGAATTTTGTTTTCACGTAGCGTGGTCGAACGTTCGAATGAGTTAATTCTTTTATTTAGATCGGGACGCAAATGTAAACAAACGGAAAGGCAAGTATACTTTCCTGCTATAAATTATTTTTATCGCTTGAAAAGTATTAATATATAATAGAGATGTTCTAAGTTGTTCCTACTCTCGACATATTTTAAATGCATTTTTTAAGTATGCAATATGGATAAGATAGTAATAAATGGAAAAGAAAATGAGTTTTTTCAATATTTCTTAGTTGCCTGTACCGTTGAGTAAGCGACCGAGTATGTTACCAGGGGTTAGAAAGGGAAAGTAAAGGGAAAATTTCGGATGCCAAGGTTAGTATAGGATTTCTTTTTCTTATAGAAATGGTGTATTTTAGCTTAAGACTGCGTATGAGTACAATAAAACCAAGGGCCTAATCTCTTTCTTTCTTCACTTCTGGTTCATCCTTTAGTTAAAATTGGGGGAAGGAGTATTGTGTTCACGCCATTTGACGTTTGTTTTACCTGGGATTAGTAGCATTTAAAAGATTTGTCTTCAGCTTAAACAATTGTATTTTCTCCTTTAATTCTTTCTATGAAGTCAGCATGCATCATCATAATGTCAAGGAACTGGGTTAAAACTCGTATCGATACTCTTTATGCACAGATTCCTGAAGCACTTACACTGACCATTGACAGTTCTGGGCTTGATATTTGTAATAAAAAAAAGTATTAGGGAAATTGTATATTAAGATAAGAAACTAAAGTTAATATGTAGCTCAGACTTATGTATTCCATTTAATATTAGAGGCACTACTAAGTTAATTCACATCTGTCTACATGGTGGCAAAATAATCCAGACTTTTTATATAAGCTAACAAAGTAAAATAAGTAACATCAGACACAGTACATAATATCTAAGAATCCTCTAACTACCCTTTAATGTACAAGTCACAGATAAATTAACTTGCATACAGATATCAACTATTTAGAATTAACTTGTAAGCAACAAGCAGGATACACAGATAGATCAGTGCATCTGCCAACCATGATTATTGTTACTGACTGTCTTTGCATCTTAGTAGAAAGTGATTTTCTCTTGGAAAATACACTTATAAAAGAAAAAGGATTCTGTGTTATTCACCTATCTTTACAGTGAATTCACAAAATAAAAATACTTTAATCCATTCAATATATAAAGTATCAGATATCTTACAGGTGCAGACACAAGATTCATGCTTTGTTCAGATGAGAGGCATAGCATACCATCAAGACCAAGTAGAA
>NC_051413.1:5579466-5580449 GCF_015228065.2 Penaeus monodon
AAAGTATACTATTACCTAACTTCTTTTTCTTTGATTCTTTTGTTGACGCTCACTGACGACTTGCTATGGAGGATGTTAAATATGTTCACAAATGATACCATGTTTAATTTCCTTTACCAATTGGATTATTTTATCCAATAATTATTATTTGTATTTAAGGTCCACAACACAATAAGAAATGGACGCCGACTTAAGTAAGGTTATTTTTCCGTATTTCTATGTTCCCATATTTATGTGATTTAATTGACACTTGATGCCACTCGTTGATGAATTGTTAAGAAGATTTATAAATTACTTTCTCTGTTACCTGATCAAGTGTCCAGAAACTGTTATTTCATATTAGTTGATAATAAAATAGACAACATTTATTAACATTATTTTGATATGTATGTGTATATATGTATTTCTTTCCACACATTTCTTGATGTCACATTTCTTGATGTCTTGAAGTTTTGCACAGTTACTGACAAGTATTAGCAACAAGGCTTGCTTTTGGTTAAACAAATTGAAATTGTAAGCTTACTCAAACTATTATTTTCTTTTAAAGTCATCCCTTTTGGCAATAGAAATACAATTAGAATGTGCAAACTTGTTTCAGAATGAATTATATGAGAATACTCTTTTGGCCGAATGTATAGCAGGATTAGTAAATGGAATTCTGAATGAGATAATTAAGTGACTTTTATCTCAGTAAATAGGTTTCAGAGTGGTTTACTTCAAAAGGAATTAAGTAAGCATTTCATATTGACAGAAGTGCTGGCAGACTGTTTTTTTACATTATTACATTTTAATAGGATCGGCAAAACTATATTGATGAGAGTGTTTTTGTGTAATTGTTTTGCCTATGTAAAGCAATTGAAAAGAGGTGCAAAAGATACTCGGCTTTATTTTTGGACGAACAAAAATAGAATATGATCTGGGGCATCATCATTCACTTGGCAAGAGTGGGTTGCCAAGTGAAGGAAGCATAATCAGCTGTGGGG
>NC_051413.1:5580513-5580776 GCF_015228065.2 Penaeus monodon
CAAGCAAAACAAAACAGAAAAACGGGCTTTTCTGCTTTTTTGCTTTTCCTCCAGATGACAAGGTTATAGATAGTGATAAATTGTAAACTATTAATCGTAATTATATGGTTTCAGTGATGTAAACATAGTGATAGTCCTACTAACTATTGGTAATTTCATAAGGCAGTAGATCATGACTTACAGATTAAGTCTCTTACTCCATATATTGTTTGTCACTTCCAATATTCATTAAAGGGAGGTCCATAAAGCTGTGTATCTGTGTG
>NC_051413.1:5580992-5581581 GCF_015228065.2 Penaeus monodon
GAAAATTATTTTTTCTAATTATATTTAATCTCCTACGTGCTTTCTATATATCCTTAGATTAAAACCTTGTGCTCAGCCAACAACCCAAACCAGAGGGTTATAAAGTGCTTATCATATTTTGGCTTACAGTCTTATCATTTCTGATCATATCTAGGATAAACACTAACTGCTTAAGTATTTGAATCAACTGTCAGTGAAATTTGATTTTTGTATCAGAATGAAGGTTAGTCTGTTCTGAGTATTATTGATCTAAAAGAATAAAGGCATAAGGGTACATAATGATCATTAGTTCATTAAAATACCATTAGTTATTTTAAACTGATTTAGGCATATATGACACAGGATGGTGAAGATCAGATGATAAGATCGGAAGTAACCACCTTTATCTGTTGTTATCTGTTGGTGTACATAGTGTCATAAAGTTCCCTTCTTTAGTTGTGCTAAATAAGCTGATAAGAAGAGATGTAAAAGTGGGATGTGGCATATCGGTCGAGATGGATGGCTATCCTGTCAGCATTACTGGTTAATATATTTTAGTACTGCATTTTTGAATGACAGAGGGAGAGAAAAAGAAGGAGAGAAAAAGAAG
>NC_051413.1:5581693-5582186 GCF_015228065.2 Penaeus monodon
TGTCAACATGATTAGTTGCAGCCTTATATAATTCCTGCAACTTCCCAAGATTCATTCAGATACTGTTACTTACAGGAGAGGCCGTGAAGATGGGGGGGTCTCGTTCCTTGGACCAGGTCTTGCTTAACATTGACCACATTCAGCAGAGGCACACGTGGGACTGCGGACTGGCATGCATCATGATGGTGCTTCCACCTCTGCAGCGCTCTAAGCTCTCTTCTAGTCTCTACCAGATATGTGAAGAGGAAGGCTTTGACAAGAGGTAATGATTTTTGTGCATCTAGCTATGTGTTGATTAGTTAGAGAATTACGGGATTTTTTTTGATGTTCATTTTTTATAATAATGCTTGTTGAAGAATTACGATGGTGCTATATTAACAAGTGGATGTTGTTTTATGTGAAATTGTAGGGGGAAAGGAGGTTAAAATTAGGAAAAAAATTGGATTTTTATGAAAAGCGAGAGCTTGCAGACTTGTGTATATGTATGTGTTTC
>NC_051413.1:5582488-5583302 GCF_015228065.2 Penaeus monodon
ATAGATATATTACTCAGAATGTATTTAAATCTATTTTCCAGCACATGGAGCATTGACCTGGCTTACTTACTACAGAGGTTTCAAATAAGACACAGGTATAAAACAGTCACTCTAGGCGTTGATCCTGGATTCTGCACAGAAAGCTTTTATGATCACGTCCTTCATAAGGTAAGCAGAGTCCCCATATATGATATGAACCTGCATCATGTACTAATACTGCAGTGGTCATGATATTGAATAGCATTTATTTCTGAAATTTTTGTTTCATATTTTTATAGTTATATGTCTATCATTGCTTTGAATCTTTCTCTCTCCCCCTTAGAATCCTTTATTCTTTCAGTTTTTAATACTATTTATTTTTTTTTTATTTCTTACTGTCATTCTTGATCTTTGTATCTTTTCCTTTGATCTGTTTTTTTTCTTTCTTTCTTTTCCTTTTTGTTGTCTTTGTCCATTATTGCATTTTAAATATATCTGTGTTTCTATAGCCTCTCAGTCCAGTATGTTTAAGATGGGAAAGATACTGCCAGAAAGCTTTTATGGGGTACTGATGTGTTGATTGTCATTGTATAATGTAGATAGTGAGTATGAGAATTTGGCAAACCTGTACCTGTCTGCCCCTCACTCAGTGTTCCAGATTAAATTAGTGTGACTGTCATTTTTTTTCTTTTATCATTCTCAGATATTTTTATGTGACAAGAAATGTTTCCTTGAGGTTTGGAATTATTGAAAAGTTACCCATTAGCTTCTTTGCTTCATTCTTATCCTTTCCTTGGTGAAGAAGAAAATTATCTATATAGAAATCAGATGGTAC
>NC_051413.1:5583520-5584050 GCF_015228065.2 Penaeus monodon
CACGTGTGTGTATTCATGTGTGATTTATTTTGAATAAAAGGATCACTTCCATAATATAATGATGTAGTGGAGTTAATCTCATACAATAATTATTTTTAATCCAATTAACTGTCCTGCAGGATGCTCAGAGAGTCCTGGACCGGTTTCGTGATGCCAGCAGGAATGGTGTGGTGGTAGAGCAAGGGAGCAGTACTATAAATGATATTCTGGCCCACCTACAACAGGATGGACCTGTCATAGTGCTTACCAATGCTCACCTCCTCATCTGCAACAGATGCGAAAGGGCAATGCCCCAACTGCGCTCCTGCCTGCCCTGCTCCCCTCCGTACCAGGGCCATTATATTCTCCTCATTGGCTATGACTTGAGGAAGAATCACCTCTATTACAGGAATCCATCTTTTAAGAATCGCATTTGTTCAATCTCTTTTAGTAAGCTTGATGAGGCTAGACAGAGTTATGGCACAGATGAGGATGTTATATTTATCTATACTAGTCCAAAGCCTCAGGGGTCATCTTGAGAGTAGTTAAAC
>NC_051413.1:5584655-5584885 GCF_015228065.2 Penaeus monodon
GATTATAGATTTTTTTTTCACTGAAGACGGTGTTCTCGATCTCACTGATAATTTATTGATTAGAGTTTGGTTATGACAATTCTGATAAGCAAATGCAAAAATCAAATTGCTCTAAAACATTTATGTAATCTTGTATGATTCTTGACCTATCTAAGTGTATTCATCATGTAATTAACCACTTCACATGCACAGATGTACAAATACATGTAAATATACACACTTTTGAAAAC
>NC_051413.1:5584922-5585141 GCF_015228065.2 Penaeus monodon
TTAATGCATTTCATAGTGTTGTCACAAAGGGAAGAGAAGGATATCTACAAGTTTGTGTAAAAATCTCTATGAAGACCAAAAATTATAATGATATTTTCTTTTGTTCATTTTCCATAGCACATGCATATGTACATAACTTCTCACATCTGCACATTTGTTTGTATTTGTGTACTACTCACCCATACGATCATGCATAAACACCTGTGATCATGCGCCTGC
>NC_051413.1:5585647-5586278 GCF_015228065.2 Penaeus monodon
TATTTTGACGCAGTCATTCACTTCATATGATAAATTATCTAAGTATGATTTTTTTTTTCTTTTCTTGTTTACATGTGTAAATAGACAACTATTTTTAGGCTGCAGTTCTATAGGTTGCAAGAATTTCAGTTGTATGAATGCTTATATTAAACATCTCTGAAAGTGACTTTGGAAAATCCTGAATGAAATGTTTATTTGTCACAAATATACAAAAGAAAATATGGAAGAGGAGTAGTGATCTGATAAATGATTCATGTTATTTGTATTTTGAAAGTAAAGTTGTTTTCTTGAGATCACTCAGCAGTTTTTAACGAACAAGGTTGTGCAATTGCATCTACTTAATACTGAAGACTTGGATTGTGATGAAATGTCATAAAATAGGAAATTAAGTGTGAAATAGGTTAAGGAGTGTATACTTTTGATAGAGCACATTGGTCACACTGACTGTATGCTGTTAAGTAACTTTAGAGAAAAGGATTGTGAGAGACTTGGGTTTATATAATTATCATTTATGTTTTGCTGTATTCTTTCATGTTATGATTTATTGTTATCATTTTTATTACATTTTATATGTTTTTATGGTGTCGATTTCACTTGTAATATTTTGTTTTCATCCTGTGTTGAAGGACTT
>NC_051413.1:5586362-5586789 GCF_015228065.2 Penaeus monodon
TACTATATATATAAAATGACTGTAAATGTGAATATATTATGTTTGAGTTGAATTTCAGTGTATAATCTCTCTGTTGTTGCTTTTGTTAACAAGCTGAGAAGTAATTAAGGCTTGAAGAAGGAAATTATATATTTGGGAATAGTTATTGTAGTTTGTGATCTATTTTACATTGCTTTATTTTGTTGGCATTGCATGTTTATCTCTTCTGGAAATGCATATTGCAATGATGAATAGATTGAAATTTATATACTTGTAATAGATAAAAAAATTCCCATTTTTTTGTTGCTTGCATCCTTATTAGCATCATGAATATGATTATCACCATTTTCATCATCATCCTCAGTTATGTAATACTAGTATACAGTAATTATCGTGTAACAGTCACCTGGAGTCTCATCAGTCTCATCTCATCAAAAAATTTTGCTGT
>NC_051413.1:5587334-5587421 GCF_015228065.2 Penaeus monodon
AGGCTTCTTTCCTTAAACATGCAATCTAGTCTATAAAGTTTTGCAATTGTGGAAGTGAACAGAAAAAGGGATGTTTCTTACATGAGC
>NC_051413.1:5587460-5587615 GCF_015228065.2 Penaeus monodon
GTGTGAATGAAAGTAATTTCTTTCATGTAGATACTTGGAGGTAACTCTCATATGTACATGTAGTTATTGTTAGTATATTAAACTCAATGCATATTAAGCTGTCAAAACAAAATACAGTATGTAACAGGTGAGACTCAGGACCTTTGTACAATGTG
>NC_051413.1:5587681-5588793 GCF_015228065.2 Penaeus monodon
TTTCTTCTTTGCACTTTTCTCTTTTCCAATTCTACCTTGTTTTTTCTGCATCTGATATTTTTTCTTTTCCTTCCTTTTATTTTTCTTAATATTTTTGTCTTTGTCAATACCATTACTTCATTTTCATTTCTGAATTTGTCTTCTTTATCATGTTCTTCTTTGTCCTCCTCCTTGTTCTTGGCTTCATATTTTTCTTCCTCTTCATCAGTAGAGAAGAGAAAAATTGTTATCCATATATCTTCCTTAACTATTGGATTCACATAACATAAAGAATAAATCATACTGCCTTGTATCTGAAATTTATACCTTGTAAAAAAAGGCATGAATCTGTAAATATTAGAATGTTAACTCTGGTCCTCTTCAGTTGTTGCTAGCCATTCTGTCTTTTCTTTTTGTATCAGATGAATGTTAATGTGTAAAACGTATCTTTATAATTTAAAAGAACCACCGTATAAAACCCATTTTATCCATTAATCTCTTTGATATCTGTTTGATGTATAAACAAACCTATGACAATCAAATTATAATTACGGATGTGTGTGTACAATATCAGATATATACTGTCTGTATGTTTCCGAGATCAAAACATGAAGATCTTTTTATTTTTTATTTTATAGTTCCTTACCGAGAATGTAACAGGATCCGTTTAAGATTGAATGGAATATTGCATTGCATTTTACATATGTTTTAATAAATATTTACCTTGTTTTAAACTGCAACTATCATATTTAATCAGAATGTAATTATTGCTTCTCTTAAAAGTCCTGTACGTATATGAATGCTTTATTCACACCTTATGTTGTTCAACAGATTAATTTATTCTCGTTAAGTATGATTAGTCTATTGAAATGCTAATTAGTTGTGGTATTTTGCTGTTTCTTTTCTATTTAGAGTTATAATAATGAAGATACTATCTTCATGGATTTTTTATCCTTTTAAAAATCATATATATTAATTTACTTAAAAAGTGGAAAGATATGTGAGACATATATATGTCTTAATTTACTATTTCTTTTTGTGATAATACAATTTTATTTTGACAGAGTTCTTTGGACCTTATCCATGTATGAATCTCTTATCTCTGATAGAAAAGATGTACAAGATATTACTAC
>NC_051413.1:5589650-5589985 GCF_015228065.2 Penaeus monodon
TACTGCATGTAGATGCTCCAATTCTCTTGCCTCTTTACAAAAAAAATCTAATCATTGCTCATTGCGACTACAAAGGAAGGATGTAGTAATTAAAGAAGAAACTATTTTTATTAATTTCTTGTACCTCTGTCATTCTTAATCAGGTATTTAATGCTTGACTGTCCAAATGGTATTGTGATTCAGAGTAACAAAAAAAGACAATTGCAAACTAATTGTTCAGATTATTTGTAACTGAAACATGAACAATAAAGGTTATATAAGAACTATTCTCTCCTTTCATTAAATTCTTGAAAGTTGGTGTCTGTGTTTGGATGTTCAATCAATCAGATAATGAG
>NC_051413.1:5590621-5590760 GCF_015228065.2 Penaeus monodon
TAAGAGGTCTTTACTACTATTGCTTCTGACATCCTTGCGTCCAAGATTCGCTTGCGTAAAGCAAAATTGGCAAACAAGTTCATGGCACCTGATTGCCCCGAGTCAAAACTACACTATCATGGTATTAAAAAGAGCGCGG
>NC_051413.1:5591083-5591160 GCF_015228065.2 Penaeus monodon
TTACATGTTAAATACGGAGAAGATCAGGCAATGGGTGGTCTAAGTCTGCTAGCCATGGGTTCTGTAAATGTGTACGG
>NC_051413.1:5591291-5591385 GCF_015228065.2 Penaeus monodon
GGGCAAGCGGTTATGCGCATAGAGGCAAATGCCGCGAGTACAGCTCTACTTTTGGTTTATGGATAACCATTCAAACCAGGAAAATGAAGCTATA
>NC_051413.1:5599259-5599528 GCF_015228065.2 Penaeus monodon
TCCAACGATATGCATTTAAAATTTCACACACTGACAGCGAGTTTAATTGAGGTTAATATAAACCTCTGATTGATATTTACAGTAAAATTTCATCCAAGTGGAGACAGAGGTTAGTATCTTAAATTTGTGTTAATTATATAGAATTTGTTTAGTTTATATCTCTTTGTGTGTAAGTGCAGATATGTGTTTGTATGTCTGTAAGGCAGGCGTACATGAATATCTGAATGGCAGTAATATGCCTAAACAGATTTGTAAACAACAAAAGACAT
>NC_051413.1:5600061-5600149 GCF_015228065.2 Penaeus monodon
TTACCCGTCGCCAGATACGATCCGTGAACTTAACTTAAAATTCACAGAGATTGTGCGAGGATATTCTTAGGCGTTTATGAAGGCCTAA
>NC_051413.1:5600953-5601059 GCF_015228065.2 Penaeus monodon
TTACCCGTCGCCAGATACGATCCGTGAACTTAACTTAAAATTCACAGAGATTGTGCGAGGATATTCTTAGGCGTTTATGAAGGCCTAAGTTTATTTATGGTTGTGA
>NC_051413.1:5601602-5601713 GCF_015228065.2 Penaeus monodon
CTGCAGCACATGAAACGCCTAACCAACAAAAAATAATCACAAATAAATGAAATGAATGAGAGACGGTCATTTTGCAATTTAGAAATATTAACTGTAATTTCACATTGGCCA
>NC_051413.1:5601980-5602580 GCF_015228065.2 Penaeus monodon
CACTGATTGACACATGATGACGACCCCCAAGACGATGACTCACGGCTAACGCTAAAAGGAATACTCTAAGAAAGACCGACGCTGGATGACGACCCCCAAGACGACGAATCAAGGCTAACGCTACAAGGAACACTCTAAGAAAGACTGACGCTCCTGGATGACGACCCCCAAGACGACGACTGACGGCTAACGCTAAAAGGAACACTCTAAGAAAGTCCGACGCTCCTGGATGACGACCCCCAAGACGACGACTCACGGTTAACACTAAAAGGAACACTCTAAGAAAGACTGACGCTCCTGGATGACGACCCCCAAGACGACGACTCACGGCTAACGCTAAAAGGAACACTCTAAGAAAGACTGACGCTGGATGACGACCCCCAAGATGACCCAGGACGACAAAAAAAAAAAGGAAATTAGTTAGGAATAAAGGAAATTCGGTTAAGTTGGAAAATACAGAAATTAATTAGGAATTTATTCAGGTTAAGTAAAAAAGGAAATTAGTTAGGGGTAAAGGAAATTAAGTAAAAAAAAAAAAAAATGACCAACGCATGATGACGACTCCCAAGGCACACTCAAAGAAGATTCAGATAGGTTAGC
>NC_051413.1:5602623-5602767 GCF_015228065.2 Penaeus monodon
TAGGAATAAAGTTAGTAATAAAGGGAATTAAGTTAAGTTGGAAAATGTTAGGAATACAGGAATTAATTAGGAAGGAAATTAGTTTAAAATATCTATAATTTATAATATTCTATGTGTTAATATAATTTGGTAATATAATTTTAT
>NC_051413.1:5603955-5604077 GCF_015228065.2 Penaeus monodon
CCATATTGTATTTATCACAACTCATATCCTGAAATATATTTCAGTCAACTGACTGATGACCCCAAGACAACGATTCAGGACGACCCCTAAAAGGAACTCCAAGAACGACGACGCGGTGACGA
>NC_051413.1:5609065-5609577 GCF_015228065.2 Penaeus monodon
ACATTCTCTATTGAGGGATCGAATTTGGACTTGGAAACAAAATTTGTTTCAGTATGGTTTGAGATAAACCGTCAGCCTTTTGTGTAAAACTCGGCTCTGAAATGTTGTTTTTGGAAAATATAATAACGTGGGTTTGTTGGATGCAAACAATTTTCAAAACAAAAAATAATTAAAATATTGTCAATAAGGTTTTAAAAATGAGTATCCAAAGAATCGGAGTGCTCGAAGGTTGGGCGTGAGTTGCCAGGTTCTCCTTTCCTGAGATTATAGGCATCCCGTTCCGTCCGCGCTGTTTCTTCGTCTGTCGAAAACAGGTCTTTTTTTTCTTTCTTTGTCCTTTTTTCATTACTCCCTTTCACTTCCTTCGTTTTATTTTTTATCTGTACCTTTCACCATTGCTCAGAGATTCTTTTATCCAGATTTTCTTTTATTCTCTAGGCTTTTAGCTTTCTCTGCTGCAAGAATGTAATTTTCAAAGGTTGTTACTTGCCCTTTTTGAATCATCTAATCCT
>NC_051413.1:5610294-5610447 GCF_015228065.2 Penaeus monodon
AATGCCGTTGCCAGAATTTTTCGTTAAAATAAACTATTAACACTTGCATCCATAAATCTTTAACTGGACCATTAACTGCAGCGCTCGCTCCGTTTAACATTCCACGTATGACCGGAATTCAAATGTATCAGCGTGTTATGGCCACGAAAATTT
>NC_051413.1:5611114-5611429 GCF_015228065.2 Penaeus monodon
AAGAAGAAAAGCCTTTCGACAGACGAAGAAACAGCGCGGACGGAACGGGATGCCTATAATCTCAGGAAAGGAGAACCTGGCAACTCACGCCCAACCTTCGAGCACTCCGATTCTTTGGATTACTCATTTTTAAACCTTATTGACAATATTTTAATTATTTTTGTTTGAAAATTGTTGCATCCAACAACCACGTTATTATATTTTCTCAAAAACAACATTTCAGAGCCGAGTTTACACAAAGGCTGACGGTTTACTCTCAAACATACTGAAACAAATTTTGTCCAAGTCCAAATTCGATCCCTCAATAGAGAATGT
>NC_051413.1:5614792-5615089 GCF_015228065.2 Penaeus monodon
TAGAGAAGTAGCTACGGACTCAAGGGCCCGGGCCTTCGTCTTGCTTTAAAGTGGCTCCCGTAAATAAAAAAAAGTTCTTACAGATTTTTGCACTCCTTTGTGCTTTCCTGCCCTTCAGTGCTATTGTTTTTTTCAATGATACGAGACTACAGTGTAGTATCAGCACCCCAGACCCCACACTCTTCTCACCCCGGGATCCCTAAAGGGGATTACCCCTGGTAGGGGGGTCCCTTTTCTGAGCTCTTTTTGGGGGCTCTTTTTCCTTATTCTGGATTTTTTTTTTCCCTTTTTTTTATG
>NC_051413.1:5619289-5619436 GCF_015228065.2 Penaeus monodon
CATTCCCGCGGATATAGCCATCCCATAACCTTGGGGAAATGACGAAACCCCAAAAATTCCCGCGGATATAGCCATGCCAAAACCCTTAAAGGATGACGAAAAAATTTTCCCCGGGGTATAGCATGCAATGCCCTCGAGGATGCCCTT
>NC_051413.1:5619494-5619621 GCF_015228065.2 Penaeus monodon
GCATGAGGAGACGAAAACACACCCCCGCAAGATAGGGGGAAACCAAAACCTTGAGGAAAAAGGGAAACGAAACCCCCGAAATTTGGTAGAAGGTGATTGGGTTTGACATCCCCCCAAACCGCCCCGG
>NC_051413.1:5619656-5619959 GCF_015228065.2 Penaeus monodon
CTCTTCATCTTGATGTCCGACCGGGACCCTTCAGAAAAATTTCCCAATATCCCCCCATGACGTCAAACCCTAAACCCGGGAAGGGTGCTTTTTTAACCCCATGAGGGAGGAACACCCTCATCCTTTTGCTTTCCCTTTTTTAATTTTTTAAAACCTCTATGAAATGGGCCCAATTTTTTCCCGGTACTCAAGGTACGTAAAAAAAATACATCAACTAGTTAACATATTTATTAGATATAAAAAAAACACATCTTATTATTAACATTTTATATACAAATACCCCACACCATAAAAACACACAAC
>NC_051413.1:5620025-5620141 GCF_015228065.2 Penaeus monodon
CAGAGAAAAAAAAAATCTTTTTAAAAACCCATAAGGAAAGATATGGTTTAGAGTTTTTAAAATCTTCCTCACCTTCATCTAAAAATTAATGAATGAGCTACTGTAAGGCTCATTGA
>NC_051413.1:5620161-5624088 GCF_015228065.2 Penaeus monodon
GTGCTTCACGTGGAAAAAACTTTTAAAAATCTACACCTCTTCTTGGCGAATCCCCCACCTTTTCTCTCGACAAAATCATGATTTGCAGAAAAATTACTATGGGTTGACTTTCTCGTTTTCCCCAAACCAAAAGATTTTATAATTTTAAATTTGAATAACTACTATTACATTTGTTTGTTTTTTTTTTTTCCCTTTTCCCCTCTAAAACCTTCCTCTCCCCCCCTCTTCCTCCCGGGCATAAATATCGTAATGGGAAAAAAAGGGCCCCCAAAAAGCAACATTTTCTTAAAATTGAGATAAAAATCTCTTATCATCAAATTTTACTAAAACCCCCCCTCTTAAATTTCGTGTTGAAAACATTTCCCCCCCTTTTTTTTTTATTAAGGATGGGAATGCTGGAAAAACTTATGATCAAGGGAATTTAAAAAGAATATTTTTTAAACATCTCATGTGTAAGTTTTTTTTTTCTCACTCTCGGAAAAACCTTTCAAAAGAAATTTTCACTTTTGTACTTCGGTTAAAAAGAGTACATTTTCGGGCGAAAAACACACGCCCTCCTTGATAAGTTAAATGCCCCGTCTCGTTTAAAAGTCCAAGCTGACCTTTCCTGCTGTTATTATAAAATTCATGGTCGGCAGGAAAGTTCGAGCGATCGAATAATTCTTAATGGATATTTTAAGAAGCCCCCTTTTCAAATCTTCAATCCCAGAGTTTAAAAAAAGCCTTCAGTATCCTAAAATAAAGAAACAGGGTTCCCCATAATGATTTTTCAAAAACCGTATACCAAAAATGATAAAATGAGGTTTTTAATTTAGATTAAAATGTGGAAACCCAAATAATTGGGGTTTGGTTCATATAAACAATGGGATTTTCTGAGGGAAATTTTCCCTTTTTGTTCGCAGAGGAATCACCTCGGGAAAATGGGGATCTCTGCAGAAGTGAAAAATTTTCCCTTTCTTCGGGCAAAAAATTTTTTTTTTCGGGGGATCATTTAGGGGGTTTTAAAAAGTTTCCCCCCAAAAAAACTTTTACTCAGACATTTGAACGCCATATGCCTGCTCTTCCCCACGGGTTCGTACTCGTTTCTCGACGTTACCTCAAAATAAAAGGCTCGGGGAATTTTTTTTCTGAGCAAAAGGGAAAAATAGACGAGTGAACTCGAGCAAAATTCCAAACCTGGGGTCATCAAAATTGCAACAAATGAAATGAAAAAGAGGAAAATTTGGGCTGAGGGAGATGGGAAAAAACAAATTTTTTGTTTTTGCGAGGGTATTTCAATTGACGATCCCCCATTCGTTTTTTTTTTTGATAGTCAGATAAAAGCTTAAAGTCTATATTCAAATGATTTAAAGCTAGGGGGAATTCATCTTTCTTTAGCAACCTCCCGGGGCCCGGTAAGGGATCTAGAGAAGCCAGTAGGATATCTCGGGGATCAGGAATTTTGATTAGCAAAAAAAAAAATTGCATTTCCCCCACATCTAATTCCCGGGAAAGTCTCCTACGGGAAGTTATAACCTTTCAGCATGCTTTAAAAACTTTTTTAAAAAAAAAAAAATAAAGGGCTATTAATTTTCCTTTTTTTATTTGCTGCAATGACCAGTTCCTTATTAAAATTTCGAAAAAAAAAAAAGCGAACAAAAAATTTTAAAAAACCCCCCCTTAAAAGTTACTCTAATTAGTTTTTTTTCTAACCCAGAATCCGATATCAGCTCAATCAATAATTTTCTCGAATTAAAAAAGAATCCAAAAAAAATCCAGGGAAGGGTACCTAATTAACACAGCCGAGACCATAAATATCACGCAGGCAGGCTTTGCCAAAGGGAAAAAAAAACAATTTAAACTAACATTCCCCACGTCCCCAAAAATAAATAGCAAGAAGGTAATCGCGCAGCGAAGTACACCCCCATAATCGAAAAAGTCGAGGGGCGTGCTATAAACCTCATCTGAAATTTTTGCTCCGAGTCAACACATAAAAAAAAAAAATCTTCTTGCGGTGGGAGCGTGTTTCTCCAGTTTGGAAATTTGTCAAACTAAAAAATGTTTGCTTCCCCATAGAAGATAAAACCCTGGGGAAACGCTAGGAAGGTGATGAAAATATTTTTTCGAAAAAACAAAGGCCCCCCCTCTCAGTGTGGGGGCTTGAAAAAAATTTGCTAGACTAGCGCCCCATAAAAGCCCCTTTCTAAACCAAGGGGAAAACCCCCTCCCCAATTCGAACTTTTATAATATTTTTAACCCCCCCCGATTTGGGTTTAAAACCCGAATCTGGATGTCAAGAGTTAATTTCCCTTTAAAAATAGACAAAACATAGCTCATATTATGAGCTAAAATAGGTTTAAAAGGTTTTTCTGGGTTTTGCTCTGAAAGGGTTTCAACGCGGGCAACTACACCCCAAATAAAATTTTTTTCGAGCATCATGTGATCATGATGTCCCATTTTTTCTCGCTCCCCCCTTTGGAAAAACCCCAGTACCCCGCACACAGAAAGCACCTGGGCCCCTTTGAACTTTGGATATCCCCCCGTCATGTGAAGAGGGTAGTAGGGAAAAATTTTTTTAATACTCCCCCCAAAACATAAAAAACGTTTAATGAAATGAGTCGAAAGCATCGGACCACAATACTGAAAAGAAACTAGACTTACCCCCTCTATTTTATGAAATATAAACTATATGCAATCACTCGATGCATCGCCTTTTCACCAGACTTGTTTAGTTATTCCCCCACAGTTTTTATCAGCAAAGCTTTCCAAAATCAAAAACAGTACATGTGAAAGGGGGGATAGCTTTTTTTGCGGATGGGGAAAAAAATCGGTAAAATACCTGGATTAGGATAAAAAAACGGTTTTAGAACGTCAATACAATGCTCTCATACAACATCTGGTCACTCACAGCAGTTAGACATAACCGACAATAAAAATTTCCCTTTCAGATTTGCGTAAAAGCGATATTTAAAAAAAGGGGAAAAACCTGAAAGAGAACGCAGTGGGACTCTCCTAGAATAAAAAGGAAAAAATTCCCTTGAGGGATTTATTTAATCCCTTCTTTGGCTAAAGTAATCATGGGGTTTTCAGAGACTCCTTGTTTTTTTATCATTATCAAACCCGGGAACCCAGGAATCTGGATTTATTTTTTAAATGAAAATGGAAAATGATTAAGATTCCCCCAATTTTTCAATATTTTCCCATTGGAAGTTTTTTTTTTTATAATCTCCCCAAATTTAAAAACCCTCTGTTATGGTTCCCCCCCTCTAAAAAATACTGCAACTCACAATTTGCACTTTTTTAACCATAAATTTGGGGGATCTAAAATCTGTATAGTTTGAGACATTGTAATAAACAAAATCTTATTTTTCGATTTAGGGTTGGGAAAACGCATTTTTACCTTAACTCCCCCTTTGGGTAAAGATAATAAACACCCAAATTTTGGGAAAAAGCGCCCCCTTTGTGTGACCCCTTATTTTTTAAAACCCGTAGCTTTCATTTTTACTAAGGGGAATTTTTTCTAAACGATTGATGAGATAATTTTTCCATTCATCAATAGTTTTATTAAAATCTCATTATGATATATGATTTTATTAGGCATACAATGTATATGGACCCCCCCCCCCCCCCGTATTTTTAAATTTTTAAAAAATGAATGGTAAATTCCGGTTCCCGATTTTTTAAGGAGGGGGTTTTCCCCGTGTTTCCTTTTGTTGGGGAAACAGCATTTTCCGGGAAATTTCCGAAATTTAAAAAGCAAAAACCCGATAGGGTCATGTGATAATTTTTTTGGGAAACGAAAAAAGTAAAAAAAAAAAACCATACCCCCATATACGCACTCTATGTTGCTGAGTGGGCCTTTTCCCCTCTTTCATCAAAACTCTAAATCTTACAGCATATTTTATGGGGTGTGGAAGGATGGGGTTTCCCCCAGAAGCCCTTTTGACG
>NC_051413.1:5624210-5625023 GCF_015228065.2 Penaeus monodon
CCCACCCTTCGAATAGAATTTTATACTCCATATTTTTTTTCAATGTTTTTTGTTTTTGAATCATAAATATAAATTATCGATGTTACATTCGGGTGTGTTTGATTTGTTTTCCCGCCGAGCGATCATTGTACAGGTGTTCAAACTCGGGAAAACAGAGCTGGTCACGGAATTAGTAAAGCAGTACAAGGAGAATTTTGAAACGGCGTTATTGGGCAAGGAAAAAACCACCCGATAATAAAAAGGGAATATACTCCCAACCCGTGGTATCCCTCGAAATAGTCGTCCTCTACATTTTAGATACTCTCCGTTTCAAACATTTTTTCAATATTACACGATAATTATAGCACCTCTATAAAATTTGCAAATTTTTTGCAAAAGGTTTACCAAGGGCGCATGAAAATTTAAGCGTCATTCTGATAACGCGAAATTCATTTATCAAAAAACAAAATGTGATATACCCTTAAACGCTACATACTTACATCTCCTTCGTCACCCCGATCGTCTCAAATTGAAGTTTTAGGGGAAGGGATTGGTAAACAAAATTAGCCCCCAAGTTTGAGGGCATATTACAAACTGCGGTTTTGAAAAGGGCAACCCTTTTTTACCTCTTGGTTTTATAGATATCGCATTCTTTCCGAAGTACAGTTTCATAATTGACATTATCACAACAACAATAAAAACCCCCCAAACACGTTTATTTAATGGTGTAAAAGAAAAAAATCTTCGCGGGTATATGGAATTATTCATCGCCTTCCGGGCGGGAGGGTTGTTTTAAAGTTTATTTCCCCAATTAAAATTTTAAAAATAAAACTC
>NC_051413.1:5625721-5625815 GCF_015228065.2 Penaeus monodon
CTCCCGCAATTTTTGGGTATACCATAACCTTTTGTATAACTTAAACGCACCCCCGAAATTTGTAGACGGTTTTTGGGTTTTGACATAACACGCG
>NC_051413.1:5625843-5626115 GCF_015228065.2 Penaeus monodon
CTCTTCATCTTGATGTCACGACCAAGCCCCTTTCAGAATACGTTACAATATACCTCCATGACGTCATACTCACCCTGTAGGTGCATTTTAACTCCATGAGGGGGATGAACACACCTCATACTATTGCATTCTTGTTTAATTTCTTCAACCTCTTAGAACATAGGCATTTATTCGGTACATCATAGTACGTAAAAATAATACATCAACTAGTTAACATATTTATTAGATATACATAAAACACATCTTATTATTAACATATTATATAGTCAAAT
>NC_051413.1:5626209-5626320 GCF_015228065.2 Penaeus monodon
GAGTAAAAAAAATCATCAAAAACCATCAGGAAAGATATGGATTTAGAGTTATAAAATCTTCCTCACCTTCATCTATATCATTAATGAATGAGCTACTGTAAGGCTCATTGA
>NC_051413.1:5626337-5626537 GCF_015228065.2 Penaeus monodon
CTGTAGCTTCATCGTGGATAAAACTATTAACAAATCTACACCTCTTCTTGAGCGAATCGCCACCTTTTCTCTCGACAGTATCATGATTTGCAGAAAAATTACTATCGGTTAGACTTTCTCGCTTTTCCCACAAAGATATTATAATCTTAGATGAATCACTACTATTTACATTGCTTGATTTTCCTTTTCTTTCCACTCTA
>NC_051413.1:5626571-5630149 GCF_015228065.2 Penaeus monodon
GGGCATCAATATCGCTAATAGGTAAAGGATACCCATAAGCAACACTTTTTTGGAAATGAGATAGAATCTCTTATCATCAAAGTTACTCAAACCCCCTTAACTTTTTCGTGTTGTAAACATTTCCCCCCTTTTTTTTTTTAAAGGATAGAATGCGGATAAACTTATGATAAATGGAATTAAAAAGAATATCCTTAAAACATCTCATGTGTAAGTCTTTTTTTCTCAGCTCTCGGATCCCTTTCCCACAGCAATTTCACATTTGTCATCTTCGAGTAAAACCAGAGTACTTTTTCGGGCGAAAACACACGACCTCCTTTGATAAGTTGATGTCCCGTCTCGATTTATAAGTCCAAGCTGCCCTTCCTGCTGTTATTATAAAATTCATGTCAGCAGGAAATTTTCGAGCGATCGATATAATCTCTTAATGGATAGTTAAGAAGCTCCTTTTCAAATTTTCCCATCTCCAGAGATAAAATAAAGCCGCAGTATCACTATAAATGAGAGAAGCACGTTCTCCATAATGATCTTTCATAACCGTATACCAAAATGATATAAATGATGCTTAACTAGATCAAAAAGGGGTACCCAATATTTTGAGGTTGGTTCATATAAACAATGGGAGTTTTACTGATGGAAATTACCCTATTTTTTCGCAGAGGAATCATCCCTCTGGAAATGGGGATCTCTGACAGCAGTGAGAAATTTACCTCTTCTGGCAATAACTTTTGTTTTCAGGGATCTATTTAGCGGGTTTAGAAAGCATCTCCCAAAAATACTATTACTCAGACATTTGAACGCCATATGCCTGCTCTTCCCCACAGTTCGTACTCGTTTCTCGACGTTACCTCTAATAAAAGGCTCGAGGAATTTTTTTCTGAGCAAAGGAATAATAGACAGAGTGAACTCGAGCAACTTCCAAACCTAGCGTCATCAATAATTGCAACAACTGAAGTGAAACGAGGTAATTGGTCTGAGGGAGATGTGAAACAACAAATTTCTTGTTTTTGCGAGGGTATTTCAATTGACGATCACCTATTCGTTTTTTTCTGATAGTCAGATAAACAGCTTAAAGTCTATATTCAAATGATTAAAGCTGGGGGTAATTCATCTGTTTTTTAGCAACCTCCGAGGCCCACCGGGTAAGGTATCTATGAGAAGCCAGTAGGATATCTCGGCATCAGGATTATGATTAGCAAAAAAAAAATTGCATTTCCCCTACATCTAATTCCCGAATGTCTCCTACGGGTAAGTTATAACTCGTGCAGCATGCGTAAAGACTATTGAAATCAATATTAAGACTATAATTGCCTTTTTGATTTGCTGCAATGTTACCTAGTTCCTTATTATATACGAAAAAAAAAAATGCGAACAACGATTGTAAAACCCCCTCTAACGTTATCTCTAATTAGTTTTTCAAACCCCAGAATCCGATATCAGCTCAATCAATAATTGCTCGACATTAAAAAGAATAAAAAACCGTATCCAGGTAAGGAAAACATAATTAACACAGCCGAGACCATAACTATCACGCAGGCAGGCTCCCCATGAAGAAAAACAATCAGCTAACTTTCCCTACGTCGCAAACTAAATAGCAGAGAAGGTAATCGCGCAGCGAAGTACACCCGCATAATCGACAAAGGTCGAGCGCGTGCTGATAATCCTCATCTGAAATGTGCTCCTGAGTCAACACATAAAAAAAAAAAATCTTCTTGCGGTGGGAGCGATGCTTTCTCCAGTTTGGATTCGTCATCTAAATAATGTTTGCTTCCCGATAGAAGATAAACATGGGAAGCGCTAGGAAGGTGATGAATCATATGTTTCGAATAAAACAAGGCTCCCCCTGACTCAGTGTGAGTCTTGAAAATGTTCGCTAGACTAGCGCTCATAAAAGCCATACTATCCAAGAAACCCTAGTCCCCAATTCGAACTTGATAATATTTTACCCCTTGATTGGGTAAGACCTGAATCTGTATGTCAAGAGTTAATTCCTTTAAAATAATAGACATCATAGCTCATATTATGAGCTAAAATAGGTAATAGGTTTTACTGGTTTCGCATCTGAAGGTTACAACGCGGGCAACATACACCTAAATAATTGTTTCGACGCATCATGTGATCATGATGTCGATTTTTTCTCGCTCCTTCGGTAAAGCGAGTACCGCGCACACAGCATGCACCTGCCTCTTTGAACTTTCGGATATCCTCCCGTCATGTGAAGAGGGTAGTAGGGAATATTTTTTTAATACTCACCCAAACACATAAATCGTTCAATGAAATGAGTCGATGCATCGGACCCACAATACTGAAAAGAATCTATGACTCTACCCTCTCTATCTATGAGAATATAACTATATGCAATCACTCGATGCATCGCCTTTACACCAGACTTGTTATTTTATATCACCACAGTTTTTTCACCCAATGTTTTCCCCATATCAAGACAGCTACATGTGAGGGAGGATAGCTTTTATGCGGAGTGCAAAAAATCGGAAAACTACCTGGATAGGATAAACAAGGGTTTTGAGTAACGTCAATACATTGCTCGTCATACCAACTTCTGGTGACTCACAGCAGTTAGACATTACCGACAATAATATTTCTTAACAGATCGCGTAAATCGCGATATAAATAGGTGAAAAATCCTGAATGAGAACGCAGTGGGACTCTCCTAGCAATAACAAAGGAACAATTCCATTGAGGTATTTATTTAATCCCTTCTTTGCTAAAGTAATCAGGGCTTTTCGAGAGACTCCTTTGTTTATTATCATTATCCCCGGCAACCGAGGAATCTGGAGTCATTTTGTAAATGAAAATGGAGAAATGATTAAGATTCTCCAATTTTGCAATATTTTCCCATGCAAGTTTTTGCTTATAATCCCCCCAAAATTTAAACCCATCTGTTATGGTTCCCCTCCTTTTAAAATAAAACTGCAACTCCAAAATCGCACTTCTTAACCTAATTGGGTGATCTAAAATCTTTTATAGTTCGAGACATTGTAATAAACAACTCTTATTTTTCGTTTTAGGGTTGAATACGCATTTTCTCCCTCTAACTCCCTTCGGGTAAGATATATAATCACCGAGTTTTGAATAAGCGCCCATTTGTGTGACGCTTATTTTAAGACCCGTAGCTTTCAGTTTCACAAAAGCAATTCTTCTAATCGATTGATGAGATATGGTTCCATTCATCAATGATTTTCATTAAAATCATCATTTGATATATGATTTGATTAGGCATGACAATGTATATGGTCCCCCCCCCCCCTGTATGTTCATTTTGGAAACATGAATGGAAAATTTCCCGATCAGTTTTTTTTATAATGGGAGGGGATTCCCCAGTGTTTCTCTATGTGTAATCAGCATTTTCCGGAAGTATTCCCAAATTTTAAACAGAAAAAACCCCGATAGGGTCCATGTGATACTTTTTTTGGGAATCGAAAAATGTAAAACACAAACCAAAACCCCCCATATACGCACTCTAGGGTTGCTGATGTGGGGTCCTTCTTCCCATGTCATCATCAACTCTAAATCTTACAGCATATTTATATGCGGTTGTGGAAGGATGAGGGTTACTCAGA
>NC_051413.1:5630309-5632545 GCF_015228065.2 Penaeus monodon
ATATCTCCATACTTTTTTCAATGTTTTTTGTTTTTGAATCATGAATATAAATTATCGATGTTACAGTTCGGGTGTGTTTGTTTTGTTTTCCCGACCGAGTCGGATAAATTGTAGCAGGATTTTTCAAACTCGGGGAAAAACAGAGCTGGTCACGGAATTAGTAAAGCAGTACAAGGAGAATTTTGAAACGGCTGTTATATGCGGCAAGGAAAACCACCGATAATAACAAGGGAATTACATCCCAACCTCGTGGTACCCCTCGAAATAGTCGATCCTCTACATTATAGATACTCCCCGTCTTCAAACTTTTTGCTAATATTAAAACGATAATTATAGCACTCTATAAATTCGCAAATTGTTTGCAATAGGTTTACCAAGGGACGACATGCAATTTAAGCGTCATACTGATAACGCGAAATTCATTTATCAACAACAAAATCGTGATATACCATTAAACGCTACATACTTACATCTCCTTCGTCAGCGCGATCTGTCTCAAATTGAAGTTTTAGGGAGACAGGTATTTGGTAAACAATTAGCCTTTCCAAGTTTGTGGGTGCATATAACAGCTGCGGTTTTGAAAGACAACCTTATTCGTACCTCTTGGTTTATATAGATACTCGCATTCTTTCCGAAGTACAGTTTCATACTGACATTATCACAACAACAATAAACACCCACCAGCACGTATATCAGGGATTAAAAGAAAACATCATTCGGGGGTATATGAGAATTTATTCATCGCCTTCCGGGTTCGGGAGTGTTAAAGATTTATACCAAGCATCAAAAAAAGCGTCGGGATATACGCTCGACGACGTTAGAGGTTTTTTTAAAGAGAAGTAGAGTTTACACTCCACACATGTAAAAATAAGCGCTTCGCCGTCGAAAAAAATAATTCCACCGAAACTACGTGCGATTTTAGCGTGTGGATTAGGCGATTTGAGACACTAGAAGCATAAAAACCGCAATATTGGGTATTTGTTAGGTGTATTAATGCGCTTTCGAGATACATGCGAGTGAAATCCGCAAAACCCGGAAAACTGCATCAGAATCGCCAAGCGCTTATTTTAGTGTTAGAATCCAAAGACTTTAATGGAATGTCGGGGACATTTCCCGACCCCGGAACCGAATTTTAGTATATGGTTTGAAAAAAATATCTAGAGGAAAAGATTATTCTATATAGCACACTACAACCAAAAAATTAAAAGTGCTCTGACGGAAAGAACCTTTAGCCCCGCTAAAGGGTTTAAACTTTATCGATATCTTACTCTCAAAAAATACATTGAAATATATCGATGTTTTACCAGATATTGTAAACGCCTATAACGATGGAATACATAGATCACATAGAACCCCCGAACACTAGAAAAACAATTAGTTCTTCAAAGGCGGGGGAACGACCGTTAGGGAACAACCGGCCGCCCGTCCTACCCGGCCGCCTCCTGGGCCTACCGGCCGGTTGTTCGCTAACGGTCGTTCCACCGCCTTTGAAGAACTAATTGTTTTTCTAGTGTTCGGGGTGCTGGTGGGTGTTTATTGTTGTTGTGATAATGTCAGTATGAAACTGTACTTCGGAAAGAATGCGAGTATCTATATAAACCAAGAGGTACGAATAAGGGTTTGTCTTTTCAAAACCGCAGCTGTATATATGCAACTTAAAACTTGGAGGCTAATTTTTTTACCAAATACCTGTCTCCCTAAAACTTCAGTTTGAGACAGATCGCGCTGACGAAGGAGATGTAAGTATGTAGCGTTTAATGGTATATCACGATTTTGTTGTTGATAAATGAATTTCGCGTTATCAGTATGACGCTTAAATTTGCATGTCGTCCCTTGGTAAACCTATTGCAAACAATTTGCGAATTTATAGAGGTGCTATAATTATCGTGTAATATTAGCAAAATGTTTGAAGACGGAGAGTATCTATATGTAGAGGATCGACTATTTCGAGGATACCAGAGGTTGGGATGTATATTCCTTGTTATTATCGGGTGGTTTTTCCCTTCCCGCATATAACAGCCGTTTCAAAATTCTCCTTGTACTGCTTTACTAATTTTCCGTGACCAGCTCTGTTTTCCCCGAGTTTGAACATCCTGCTACAATGATCCGACTCGGTCGGGAAAACAAATCAAACACACCCGAACTGTAACATCGATAATTTATATTCATGATTCAAAAACAAAAAACATTGAAAAAAGTATGGAGATATAAAATTCTATTACGAGAGGATGTGTTT
>NC_051413.1:5632835-5636414 GCF_015228065.2 Penaeus monodon
AAACCCCACGCCGTCAAGGTCTTCTGAGTAACCCTCATCCTTCCACAACCGCATAAAAAATATGCTGTAAGATTTAGAGTTGATGATGACGATGGGGAAGAAGGACCCCACATCAGCAACATAGAGTGCGTATATGGGGGGTATCGTTTGTGTTTTACATTTTTCGATTCCCAAAAAATGTATCAGATGACCCTATCAGGGTATTGCTGTTAAATTCGGAATACTTCCGGAAAATGCTGATTACACATAGAGAAACACTGGGGAATCCCCCTCCATTATAAAATCTGATTGGAATTTACCATTCATGTTTTCCAAAATGAAAATACTGGGGGGGGGGGGGGCCCATATACATTGTCATGCCTAATCAAATCATATATCATAATGATGATTTTAATGAACTCATTGATGAAAGGAAACCCAAAATCTCATCAATCGATTAGAAGAATTGCTTAGCGAAAAATGAAGGCTACGGGTTTTAAAATAAACGTCACCAAATGGGCGCTTATTCAAAACTCGGTGATTATATATCTTACCCGAAGGGAGTTAGAGGTAGAAAATGCGTATTCAACCCTAAATCGAAAAATAAGAGTTGTTTATTACAATGTCTCGAACTATACCAGATTTTAGATCACCCAATTATGGTTAAGAAGTGCGATTGTGAGTTGCAGTATATTTTAGAGGAGGGGAACCATAACAGATGGTTTATTTGGGGAGATATAAGCAAAACTTGCATGGGAAAATATTGCAAAATTGGAGAATCTTAATCATTTCTCCATTTTCATTTACAAAATGACTCCAGATTCCTCGGTTGCCGGTGATAATGATAATAAACAAGGAGTCTCTCGAAAAGCCATGATTACTTTAGTAAAGAAGGGATTAGATAAATACCTCAATGGAATTGTTCCTTTGTTATTGCTAGGGGAGTCCCACTGCGTTCTCATTCAGGATTTTCACCTATTTATATCGCGATTTACGCGATCTGTTAAGAAATATTATTGTCGGTTATGTCTAACTGCTGTGAGTGACCAGATGTTGTATGACGAGTATTGTAAAGTCTGTGACGTTTCTCAAACCGTTGTTTATCCTAATCCAGGTAGTTACCGATTTTTTGCACATCCGCATAAAAGCTATCCTCCCTCACATGTAGCTGTCTTTGATATGGAATGCATTGCTGATAAAAACTGTGGTGATATAACTAACAAGTCTGGTGTAAAGGCGATGCATCGAGTGATTGCATATAGTTATATTCTCATAGATAGAGAGGGTAGAGTCAAGATTCTTTTCAGTATTGTGGGTCCCCATGCATCGCCCCATTTCATTGAACGATTTATGTGTTGGGTGAGTATTAAAAAAATATTCCCTACTACCTCTTCACATGACGGGAGGATATCCGAAAGTTCAAAGAGGCAAGTGCATGCTGTGTGTGCGGTACTCGCTTTACCGAAGGAGCGAGAAAAAATCGACATCATGATCACATGATGCGTCGAAACAATTATTTAGGTGTATGTTGCCCGCGTTGTAACCTTCAGATGCGAAACCAGAAAAACCTATTACCTGTTTTAGCTCATAATATGAGCTATGAATGTCTATTATTTTAAAGGAATTAACTCTTGACATACCGATTTTAGGTCTTTTCCAAAACAAGGGGGGAAAAATATTATCAAGTTCGAATTGGGGACTTGGGTTTTCTTTGGGTAGTATGGCTTTTATGAGCGCTAGTCTAGCGAACATTTTCAAGACTCACACTGAGTCAGGGGGAGCCTTGTTTTATTCGAAACATATGATTCATCACCTTCCTAGCGCTTCCCATGTTTATCTTCTATCGGGAAGCAAACATTATTTAGATGACGAATCCAAACTGGAGAAAGCATCGCTCCCACCGCAAGAAGATTTTTTTTTTTAATGTGTTGACTCAGGAGAACATTTCAGATGAGGATTATCACACGCGCTCGACCTTTCGATTATGCGGGTGTACCTCGCTGCGCGATTATCTTCTCTGTTATTTAGCTTGCGATGTAGGACTGTTAGCTGATTGTTTTTTTTCATGGCGAGCCAGCCTGCGTGATAGTTATGGTCTCGGCTGTGTTAATTATGTATCCTTACCTGGATACGGTTTTGATTTTTTTTTTAATGTCGAGCAAATTATTGATTCTGGGTTAGAGAAAACTAATTAGAGATAACGTTAGAGGGGGTTTTACAATCGTTGTTCGCAATTTTTTTATCGTATATAATAAGAAACTAGGTAACATTGCAGCAAATCAAAAAGGCAATTAGTCTTAATATTGATTTCAATAGTCTTTACGCATGCTGCACGAGTTATAACTACCCGTAGGAGACATTTGGGAATTAAATGTAGGGAAATGCAATTTTTTTTTTGAGAAAGGTTTTTGCTAATCATAATCCCGATGCCGAGATATCCTACTGGCTTCTCATAGTACCTTACTGGTGTCCTCGGAGGCTGCAAAAAGAACAGATAATTACCCTAGCTTTAAATCATTTTGAATATAGACTAAGCTGTTATCTGACTATCAGAAAAAAAAACTAATAGGTGATCGTCAATTGAAATACCCTCGCAAAAACAAAAAATTTGTTGTTTCACATCTCCTCAGGGCCAATTACCTCGTTTCACTTCAGTTGTTGCAATTATTGATGACGCTAGGTTTGGAAGTTGCTCGAGTTCACTCTGTCTATTTTCCTTGCTCAGAAAAAAATTCCTCGAGCCTTTTATTAGAGGTAACGTCTAGAAACTAGCACGAACTGTGGGGAAGAGCAGGCATTTTGTGGGTTCAAATGTCTGAGTAATAGTATTTTTGGGAGATGCTTTCTAAAACCCGCTAAATAGATCCCTGAAAACAAAATTTATTGCCAGAAAAGGTAAAATTTTTCACTGCTGTCAGAGATCCCATTTCCAGAGGATGATTCCCCCTGCGAACAAAAAGGGTAAATTACCATCAGCAAACTCCAATTTTTTATATGAACCAACCTCAATATATTGGGTACCACCATTTTAGATCTAGTTTAAGTATCATTTATATCATTTCTGGTATACGGTTATGAAAGATCATTATGGAGACGTGCTTCTTCATTTATAGTGATACTGACGGCTTTATTTTATCTTGGTGATTGAAGATTTTAAAAGGGGGCTTCTTAAAATACCATTAAGAGATTATATCGATCGCTCGAACTTTCCTGCTGACCAGGAATTGTATAATAACAGCAGAAAGGTCAGCTTGGACTTTTATAAATCGAGACGGGACATCAACTTATCAAGGAGGTCGTGTGTTTTACGCCCGAAAATGTACTCTGTTTTACTCGAAGATGACAAATGTGAAATTGCTATGAAAGGTATTCCGAGAGCTGAGAAAAAAAGACTTACACATGAGATGTTTAAGGATATTCTTTTTAATTCCATTGATCATAAGTTTATCCAGCATTCTATCCTTAATAAAAAGGGGTAATGTTTACAACACGAAATGTTAAGAGAGGTTTGAGATAACTTTGATGATAAGAGATTCTATCTCAATTCTCAAGAAAGTGTTGCTTTTGGGTATCCTTTACCTATTAGCGATATTGATGCCC
>NC_051413.1:5636437-5636641 GCF_015228065.2 Penaeus monodon
AGGGATTAGAGTGGAAAGAAAAGGAAAATCAAAGCAATGTAATAGTAGTGATTCATCTAAGATTATAATGTCTTTGTGGGAAAAGCGAAAAAGTCTAACGATAGTAATTTTTTTGCAAATCATTATACTGTCGAGAGAAAAGGTTGGGGATTCGCTCAAGAAGAGGTGTAGATTTGTTAATAGTTTTATCCACGATGAAGCTAC
>NC_051413.1:5636661-5636776 GCF_015228065.2 Penaeus monodon
TCAATGAGCCTTACAGTAGCTCATTCATTAATGATATAGATGAAGAAGGTGAGGAAGAAGATTTTATAACTCTAAATCCATATCTTTCTTGATGGTTTTTGATGATTTTACTCTG
>NC_051413.1:5636860-5637135 GCF_015228065.2 Penaeus monodon
ATTTGACTATATAATATGTTAATAATAAGATGTGTTTTATGTATATTTAATAAATATGTTAACTAGTTGATGTATTATTTCTACGTACCTATGATGTACCGAATAAATGCCTATGTTCATAGAGGTTGGGAAATTAACAGAATGCAATAGTATGAGGTGTGTTCATCCCATCATGGAGTTAAAATGCACCCTTACAGGGTGGGGTTATGACGTCATGGAGGTATATTGTAACGTATTCTGAAGGGTCTGGTCGTGACATCAAGATGAAGAGAGAG
>NC_051413.1:5637163-5637277 GCF_015228065.2 Penaeus monodon
CGCGTGTTATGTCAATATCCAATCACCTTCTACAATTGCGGGGGTGCGTTTCGTTATCCTCAAAGGTTTTGGTATACCCAAAACTTGCGTGAATGTGTTACGTCATCCTCAAAG
>NC_051413.1:5645354-5645626 GCF_015228065.2 Penaeus monodon
CTCTTCATCTTGATGTCACGACCAGACCCTTCAGAATACGTTACAATATACCTCCATGACGTCATAACCTCACCCTGTAAGGGTGCATTTTAACTCCATGATGGGATGAACACACCTCATACTATTGCATTTTGTTTAATTTTCTTCAACCTCTATGAACATAGGCATTTATTCGGTACACATAGTACGTAAAAATAATACATCAACTAGTTAACATATTTATTAGATATACATAAAACACATCTTATTATTAACATATTATATAGTCAAAT
>NC_051413.1:5645717-5645827 GCF_015228065.2 Penaeus monodon
GAGTAAAAAAATCATCAAAAACCATCAGGAAAGATATGGATTTAGAGTTATAAAATCTTCCTCACCTTCATCTATATCATTAATGAATGAGCTACTGTAAGGCTCATTGA
>NC_051413.1:5645847-5646025 GCF_015228065.2 Penaeus monodon
GTAGCTTCATCGTGGATAAAACTATTAACAAATCTACACCTCTTCTTGAGCGAATCGCCACCTTTTCTCTCGACAGTATCATGATTTGCAGAAAAATTACTATCGGTTAGACTTTCTCGCTTTTCCCACAAAGATATTATAATCTTAGATGAATCACTACTATTACATTTGCTTGATT
>NC_051413.1:5646074-5649676 GCF_015228065.2 Penaeus monodon
CGGGCATCAATATCGCTAATAGGTAAAGGATACCCATAAGCAACACTTTCTTGAGAATTGAGATAGAATCTCTTATCATCAAAGTTACTCAAACCCCTCTTAACATTTCGTGTTGTAAACATTTCCCCCCCTTTTTTTTTATTAAGGATAGAATGCTGGATAAACTTATGATCAATGGAATTAAAAAAAAATACCCTTTAAAAAACATCTCCTGTGAAAGTCTTTTTTCTCAGCTCTCGGAATACCTTTCACAGCAATTTCACATTTGTCATCTTCGAGTAAAACAGAGTACATTTTCGGGCGTAAACACACGACCTCCTTGATAAGTTGATGTCCCGTCTCGATTTATAAGTCCAAGCTGCCCTTTTCCCTGCTGTTATTATACAATTCATGGTCAGCGGGAAAAGTTCGAGCGATCGATATAATCTTTTAAAAGGGGATAGTTAAGAAGCCCTTTAAAATCTTCAATCTCCAGAGATAAATAAAGCCGTCAGTATCACTATAAATGAGAGAAGCACTTTCTCCATAATGGATCTTTCATAACCGTATCCCAGAAATGATATAAATGTTTGCTTAACTAGATCTAATGTGGTACCCAATATATTGAGGTTGGTTCATATAAACAATGGGATTTTTATGATGGTAATTCCCCTATTTGTTCGCAGGGGAAATCATCCTCGGGAAATGGGGATCTCTGACAGCAGTGAGAAATTTACCTCTTCTGGCAATAACTTTTGTTTTCAGGGATTATTTAGGGGGTTTAGAAAGCATCTCCCAAAAATACTATTACTCAGACTTTTGGAACGCCAATGCCTGCTCTTCCCACAGTTCGTACTCGTTTCTCGACGTTACCTCTAAAAAAGGCTCGGGGAATTTTTTCTGAGCAAAGGAAATAATAGACAGAGTGAACTCGAGCAACTTCCAAACCTAGCGTCATCAATAATTGCAACAACTGAAGTGAAACGAGGTAATTGGTCTGAGGGAGATGTGAAACAACAAATTTCTTGTTTTTGCGAGGGTATTTCAATTTGACGATCACCTATTCGTTTTTTTCTGATAGTCAGAAACAGTTAAAGTCTTATTTCAAATGATTAAAGCTAGGGGTAATTCATCTGTTCTTTTAGAAAACCTCCGAGGACACCGGTAAGGTATCTATGAGAAGCCAGTAGGATATCTCGGAAATCAGGATTATGATTAGCAAAAAAAAAATTGCATTTCCCCTACATCTAATTCCCGAATGTCTCCTACGGGTAAGTTATAACTCGTGCAGCATGCGTAAAGACTATTGAAATCAATATTAAGACTATAATTGCCTTTTTGATTTGCTGCAATGTTACCTAGTTCCCTTTATTATATACAAAAAAAAAAAATGGAAAAAACGATTGTAAAACCCCCTCAAACGTTATCTCTAATTAGTTTTCTCTAACCCAGAATCCGATATCAGCTAAATCAATAATTTGCTCGACATTAAAAAAGAATCAAAACCGTATCCAGGTAAGGATACATAATTAACACAGCCGAGCCCATAAACTATCACGCAGGCAGGCTCGCATGAAAAAAAAACAATCAGCTAACTTTCCCTACGTCGCAAAAAACTAAATAGCAGAGAAGGTAATCGCGCAGCGAAGTCCCACCCGCATAATCGACAAAGGTCGAGCGCGTGCTGATAATCCTCATCTGAAATGTGCCCCTGAGTCAAACACATAAAAAAAAAAAAATCTTCTTGCGGTGGGAGCGATGCTTTCTCCATTTTGGATCGTCATCTAAATAATTTTTGCTTCCCGATAGAAGATAAACATGGGAAGCGCTAGGAAGGTGATGAATCATATGTTTCGAATAAAACAAGGCTCCCCCTGACTCAGTGTGAGTCTTGAAAATGTTCGCTAGACTAGCGCTCATAAAAGCCATACTATCCAAGAAACCCTAGTCCCCAATTCGAACTTGATAATATTTTACCCCTTGATTGGGTAAGACCTGAATCTGTATGTCAAGAGTTAATTCCTTTAAAATAATAGACATCATAGCTCATATTATGAGCTAAAATAGGTAATAGGTTTTACTGGTTTCGCATCTGAAGGTTACAACGCGGGCAACATACACCTAAATAATTGTTTCGAGCACATGTGTTTCATGATGTCGATTTTTTCTCGCTCCTTCGGTAAAGCGAGTACCGCGCACACAGCATGCACCTGCCTCTTGAATTTTCGGATATCCTCCGTCAGTGAAGAGGGTAGTAGGGAATATTTTTTAATACTCACCCAAACACATAAATCGTTCAATGAAATGAGTCGATGCATCGGACCCACAATACTGAAAAGAATCTATGACTCTACCCTCTCTATCTATGAGAATATAACTATATGCAATCACTCGATGCATCGCCTTTACACCAGACTTGTTAGTTATATCACCACAGTTTTTATCAGCAATGCTTTCCATATAAAAAGACAGCTACATGTGGGGGAGGATAGTTTTTATGCGGATGTGAAAAAAAATCGGAAAACTACCGGGATTAGGATAAACAAGGGTTTTGAGAAAAACGTCAATACAATGCTCGTCATACAAATCTGGTCACTCACAGCAGTTAGACATAACCGACAATAATATTTCTTAACAGATCGCGTAAATCGCGATATAAATAGGTGAAAATCCTGAATGAGAACGCAGTGGGACTCTCCTAGCAATAACAAAGGAACAATTCCATTGAGGTATTTATTTAATCCCTTCTTTGCTAAAGTAATCATGGCTTTTCGAGAGACTCCTTGTTTATTATCATTATCACCGGCAACCGAGGAATCTGGAGTCATTTTGTAAATGAAAATGGAGAAATGATTAAGATTCTCCAATTTTGCAATATTTTCCCATGCAAGTTTTTGCTTATAATCCCCCCAAAATTTAAAACCCATCTGTTATGGGTTCCCCCCCCTCTAAAATATACTGCAACCCCACAATCGCACTTCTTAAACCATAATTGGGTGATCTAAAATCTGGTATAGTTCGAGACATTGTAATAAACAACTCTTTTTTTTCGATTTAGGGTTGAATACGCATTTCACCTCTAATTTCCCTTCGGGTAAGATATATAATCACCGAGTTTTGAATAAGCGCCCATTTGTGTGACGCTTATTTTAAGACCCGTAGCTTTCAGTTTCACTAAGCAATTCTTCTAATCGATTGATGAGATATTGGTTCCATTCATCAATGAGTTCATTAAAATCATCATTATGATATATGATTTGATTAGGCATGACAATGTATATGGACCCCCCCCCCCCCTGTATGTTCATTTTGGAAACATGAATGGAAATTCCGATCAGATTTTTATAATGGGAGGGGATTCCCCAGTGTTTCTCTATGTGTAATCAGCTTTTTCCCGGGAAAAGTATTCCGAATTTAACAGAAAAAAACCCGATAGGGTCATGTGATACTTTTTTTGGGGAATCGAAAAATGTAAAAACACAAACCTTTACCCCCCATATACGCACTCTATGTTGCTGATGTGGGGGTCCTTCTTCCCCATCGTATCATAAAACTCTAAATCTTACAGCATATTTATATGGGGTTGTGGAAGGATGGGGGTTTACTCAGAAGACCTTGTCGGC